>NC_136262.1:214334427-214346927 GCF_964187855.1 Myxine glutinosa | reverse complement strand
TATATATGTATATATATAGATATGTATAGAGATATATATATATATATATATATATATATATATATATGTATATATATATATATATATATATATGTATATATATATATATATATATATATATATATATCAGTCACTATGCGACCTTCATATCATCAGTGGGGAACCGCCAGCAAGGTGTCCCATACAGCTGCTGCTGCACCTTGCTGGGAGCGATAAGCACCGCCTGCCACGCGGTAACGTTATTTCTGGTATCCACTCATCATATGGAGTCGACCTGGTTGCGGTTGGGAGTTACTAATAATTAATGGTATCTGTAATCTGGTTCTCCAACCTAATGAGCGGACAACATGACGTCATCGCCATGCACGTCCGCCTTGCATAGTGACTGATATAAAAACCGAAAGGGTCACAGAGTTAGAAGTGTCTGGAAAGCCTCACTGCGTTGCCCTGATGAAGCCCCAACAAGGGCGAAACCAGGTCGGTAACTGTGAGTTTTGCATGCACTTGTGACAGTATCTGTATTTATAATCCGTAATGACGCACTGCTAGATGGTTCCTCTGGAACTTTGCAGGCAAGGCGGACGTGCATGGCGATGACGTCATGTTGTCCGCTCATTAGGTTGGAGAACCAGATTACATATATATATATATATATATATATATATATATATATATATATATATATATATATATATATATATATATATATATATATATATATATATATCTGGTTTTGCACATTTGCACTTGGTTATGGATTTAAGGGTTGTGTTCTTTTTCAGGGAACCAACCATGAACAAATCTACTTGTTCAGATGATGACGGCGTGAACCATTCTTTGCCGTCAATTACAACGAAGAAACCGAATGTTTGGAAGCGTTTGAAGTAAATAATTTTATTTTCCTCCTCTTCACTTTTTAAACTTTTTTGGGATATGTCCACTGCAACAAATGTACAAGACGTTAACATTTGAATGGATATGTGTGGGAAAATGACATGCCGAGACTGGGAATCGAACCAAGATCTTCTGGAAAACTGCACCAGTGCTCTGCCATCTGAACTATCTTGGCAACCCTGACTAAGCATGGGAGCACCAATGGCCTGAACACGTGAGGGTCTTCCTCCAATGGGGGGGACAAATCCATGTCCGCTATTATAAACACCATATATGGAGGAAGACCCTCATGTTCAAGCCGTTGGTGCTCCCATGGTTGGCAGCGAGTGCCCCGGAAGCATTGACGGAATGAGAGTGGCAATCATATGTGGGAAAATTGCATGCATGGTCAGGGTTGCCCAGATAGTTCAGATGGCAGAGCACTGGTACGGTTTTTCAGAGGACCTGGTTTCCATTTCCGGTCTGAAAATGTAATTTTCCCACATATGTCTATTTAATTATTTAATCCTGTTCATTAAGCTAACATTTCAATCCTTTTCAACCCAGGCAAAAGTTTACCACACACGATAAGAAGAAAAAGTGTCGTGGTGACATTCCACATGACGTGTAAGTAAGAGAAAATATCCCTTTGGAATGACCTAACACGAAACGTGCTCACAATAGAAATGGTTTCCTTTAAGGAAATTCAAGCTCTCCCTGTCGTATCTAGATCACATTTTGCTCTTTAAATATTTTCTGTGCCATTGTTTGGGGGTTTCAGGCCTGAGAGATTCCACTGAGTTGTTTATCCTTGGTTGACATGTCTCTTGTAGAGTTGACAAATTATCGCCGGTACCCTGAACAAATGACAAATTCTTGCCAGTAAACAAAACGATTGGTCAACCGATTGGTGAAAACCTGGTGCCACACCTGTTACCACAGCCAGACTCCAAAATAAGGGAGAGTTATCTGAAGAAGAAGGTGAAGTTTATGGTTGAAAGAATGTCCATCGAGAAGTGCAAATGACAAGCGTCAGGAAGTACCTGATCTGAGGAGAGGGATGTAATACACGGAATACCATGACCTTTGACCTAGACCCAGCTTTCTGACAGTTTTTTTTTGTTTGTTTTTTTGCATAGAGAATAGAGACTCGTGGAAGAGCGAACACGTTGAACATGAAAACATGCACATACACATAAAACATACAATGAAGGGCTCGGAAGACAAGAGGGGGAGGGAGAGGAAAGCACACAAGCACAACAACAGAAGAGAACAAGGATGTCGGTAGATCTGTGGAAGGGGGATGGTTGGGGAGGAGGGAGGGGTACACGGTATAAAGCAAAATGAACACTTGGGGATTGAAAGAGGCGGACTTGGGTTGTTTCAATGGGGGCAGAAAAGAGTAAGCTTTTGGATGGGGGAAGATGAGAGATGGTGGTGAACAGCTATTGTAAAGACCTGGAGTGAGGAGAGGGATTGAAGAGAGTGTGGGAGTTTGTCCCAGAGGTGGGAGAAAAGAGGAATCAAAGAGTGAAGGTGAGCAGAGAGTCTTGATTTTGGCATTTTCACCAGAAGAGGGTTGCTGGCAGATCTTGTGCGACCTGCAGGAATATTTTGGAGACAAAGCACAGACAGAGGCAGGGGAGCAAGGCTGGAGAGGAGTCTGTAGAGTGTAGAAGATGGAAGGACGACCTACCTGCCTGCGGTGAGAGAGAGAAAGGCCCTCAGAATCAGCTTCATTGTTGGAGATTCCAATGATTCTGAATGCTTTGGTTTCAATCGCATGAAGTTGAGCTAGGTGGTCAGCAGGAGCACCAGCCCAGAGGGGAGAGCACTATTCCATTGAGCTGCGGATGAAAGCCTTGTATGTGGCGAAGAGCTCAGGTGCGCCCAGAAAGGACTTCACACGATGGAGGATGCCCAGTTGGTGAATCGCTTTGGAGGCCAACTTGGAAATGTGGTTTTCCCAGGAAAGATCATGGCAGATAGTGAGACCCAAAAGCTTGAGTGACAGAACTTCTTGGAGAGGATTGTTGAGAAAGTAGATGGGAGGGTTATCCAGACGGACTTTTCAGAGAGACATCGTGAGAGTGTGAGATTTGTCAGGATTGAAAGACATGTTCCACTTGTTTGACCAGTTTGTGATTTTGTGCAGGTCTGCAGAGAGTCAAGAGGAACCAAAGGCTGATCGCAGGGAACCAAAGGTGAACAAGTCTTTTTCATCGAAGACCAAGAAAAGCAGTTGTTGGAAGCGTCTGAAGTGAATAATTTTATTTTCCTCCTCTTGCCTTTTTAAACTTGTTTTTGGATATATCTACCGCAAAAAATGTGCAATAAACTGACTTTTCAATCCTTTTCAACCTAGGCAAAAGTTTACCACACACGATAAGAAGAACAAGTGTCGTGGTGACATTGCACATGACGTGTAAGTAAGAGAAAATATTCCTTTGGAATGACCTGATATGAAACGTGCTTGCAATAGAAATGGTTTCCTTTAAGGGAATTCAAGCTCTCCCTGTTGTATTTCGATAACATTTTGTGATTTAAATATTTTCTGTACCATTGTTTGGAGGTTTCAGGACTGAGGGATTCCACCGAGTTGTTGAACCTGGTTTGACATGTCTCTTGGGAAGAGTTGACATTATTGCCGGTACCCTGAACAAATGACAAATTCCTGCCAGTCAACAAAACCATTGGTCATCCGATTTGTGAAAACCTGGTGCCACACCTGTTGCCACAGCCAGACTCCAAAATAAGGGTGAGGTATCTGAAAAAGAAGATGAAGTTTAAGGTTGTAAGAATGTCCATCGAGAAGTGCAAATGACAAGCATCATGATAAATGTGAAGAGAGGGATGTGATACACGGAATACCATGACCTTTGACGGAGACCCAGCTTTCTGACATTGGATTGAACATTGCACTCCACAATGCCTTGGTAATCTCCTGATTTCATGATGCCATGCACACATTCAAGGCACCCAGTGCCAGAGGGAGCACAGCAACCCCAAAACATCATAGTGAACCTCCTCCGTGTTTGACTGCAGGGAACGTGTTCTTTCCTTTGAAGGCTTCATTTTGTTTTCTGTAAACATAGAGATGATGTGCTTTACTAAAAAGCTCTAATTTGGTCTCATCTATCCACAGGACATTCTCCCAGAAGGATTTTGGCTTGTTCAGGTGTGTTTTGGAAAACTACAGTTGGGCTTTATGTCTCTCTCTCTCAGCAGTGGGGTCTTCCTGGGTCTCCCACCATGAGGACTCCTTTCATTGAGTTGGTAGCGGATGGTGCGATTTGAAACGGTCGTACCTTGTGTCTGAAGGTCAGCTTCAATCTGTTTGGCAGTTGATCGAGGTGCATTCTCCACCATTCAAACAATAATTCGCTGCAATCTTCGATCAAGTATTCTCTGGCGGCCACGTCCAGGGAAGTTGGCTACAGTGCCAAGGGCTTTCCACTTCCTGATAGCATTGTGTGTGGTGATAGCATCAAGGTCTTTGGAGATGGGCTTGTAGCTTTTTCTTTTTTTTTTTTGTATATAGAGTCGAGGCTCGTGAAAGAGCTAACATTTATCAAACAAACAAATCAAACAAACAAGCAAACAAAGTATATAAAAAGGGGAGCGGTCAACAAGATGGGGAGAGAAGGGGAGGAAGCACACAAACACAACATTTGAGGGCAGGGACATCGGGAGATGTGTGGGAGGGAGAGTGCCTGGGGGGGGGGGGGGGGGGCAGGATAGGTAATAGGATAGCCTTGAGATTGTCCATGCTTGGCTACAATCTTGTGTCTGATCTCATCAGACAATTCTCTGGTTTTTCTTTCTTTTCTTCATGCGTATTGTGGTACGCACAGTGACACAAAACAGCAGAATGACTCCTTTTCTCTGTTCAAACTGGTTGAATGAGTGGTTTTTAGCTCACTTGGAACAAAGTTCAGGGGAGCTTATGCGATGGCGCGTTGTCCGTTCGTCAGTCTGTAAACACTTAAAACTTCTCTGAAACCGCTGATCGGATTGCAACCAAATTTGGCACAAATTATATTTGTTGTGTTGTGACTTAAGTTTGTTCAAGGTATTTAAAAAATCGGGGTCTAAGCGGGCTTACCGGTGTCAAAGTGGATCCAGGTTTGACCACCCCAAAATAGGATTTTGATTTTTCCTCATGAATTACACAACATTTTGATGAAACTTGACCACAACCTTCACCACCCATGCTGCACCAAAGTTTGTTCACGGCATTAAAAATAAATCTGCCCATTTGGGGGTCTATGGAGGTGGCCCCCCAAAATAGAAAATAGGTATTTTCTTTCTTCTCAGAAACTACACACACAATTGTGATGAAACTTGACCACAACCTTCAGCACCCATGCTGTACCAAAGTTTGGTCATGGCATTGAAAAAAATCTGCCCCATTTTGGGCATCTCTGGGGGTGGGGGGGGGGGGGGTGGGGTGTGGTTGGGGGGTTGGGAGGTTGGGAGAAGGGGTTGCCCCCAAAAAAGGTATGTTTAGTCAGTGCAGTGTACTGTTTATTCTACCACGTGAGTGCCCGGGGTATTGCCTCCATGTTTATATTGCAGGCACTTGCAACTCTCCACAGATGAGTTCAATTTCAAAGTAAACGAGAATCAACTGCTTTAAATTTAATTATTTCTAACAACTTCTAAAAGATGCCAATAATATTGTTTGGGCCATTTCAGGATTTCTGTGTGGAATAAGCTAAGATTTAGTAGTTTCTTGAGCTTTTTTTGTTTTGTTCCACTGCAAACCAAAGAAATACATATGTGGATACCAAAACATTTTTTAAATTTCAACAATTTTCTGGAAGAAATGGTGCATTATTTTATAAAGGTGCAAGAGTGCCAATATTTTTGACCATGACTGTACATATATACATATATATGCATATATTTATGAATATATATATATATATACACGTGTATATATTTATGAATATATATATATATACACGTGTATATATTTATGCATATATATATTCATGTATATATATATATTTATGTATATATATATATATTTATGTATATATATATATTTATGTATATATATTTATGTATATATATATATATATATATATATATATATATATATATATATATATATATATATATATGTATGTATATATTTATGTATATATTTATGTATATATTGTTATAGATCGCGGTTTGGATGTTATAGACCGAGCGGTGGTTTAAAACCGCGACCTAACAAAACTCACCCGATTCCACCCGAACGTTGGTTGTATCGCACCCTAGCTGCTCAATGAGGGAAAAGACAAAAGCGACGCAATGCAAGAGGAAAACGGAGACAAAAAAAGGTTTGAAATACTACCACATTTATTCCTACTATTTACACACAAGCAACAAAAAGCAATTCAGTTTATTTACAAGTACAAGACGCAGGTGACACAGTGCAAATTTAGCTTATCTACAGACTTAACTTATTACCCAGGACAGAACAAACAAAGACGACTCACACGGGGAATGCCAGGGATGGCAGAAGGTGGATGGCTGGCGGGAGAGGAAAGGTCCAAGGGGGGGGTCTTGCAGCACAACCGGCGCTTTCAGCAGCCGCCGTTCCGTTTCGGCCCTGCTCCGAACCGCCGTTCAGGCCCCCTTTGGCGGCTGCCGGGTGTCGCTGCTGCGGCGGCCTCCGTCCGCTGCGTTCCCAGAACTTATCTCACTGGTCTGGTCCCTCAACCCTCAACCCTCAACTCTTTCTTGCTTCTCTCACTTCTCACCACCGACTCCTCTCTCTGGCAACCGACTGTGACCAACTCCTTGCAACCAACTCCTCCTCTCTTCACAACCCTTCTTTTTCCAACCCAGAGTGCATCTCTCTTTCTTTTTCTCCCCCTCCACTTCCGGTTGCGCCCTTTTATAGCGCCCCCCAGCGATCACGCCCCCGGCGCTTTGGACACGCCCATCGGGGCGCTCACCTCGGCCCTGGCTGGTCGCACGACCCTCGGGCTCCGCCCCGGACGACGACGGGCGGGCGCGCCCCACCCCTCCTCTGACGAGGTGGAGACACGCCTTTCTTCCCTGACTCGAGCCTCGTGGTCAATGGCGGTTATTGGAGGGGAGGTGATTGGGAATCGAGGCTCAGCAATGACGAGAGGGGATGTAATATGGCAATCGAGGGTCGGCAATCACGAAAGGGGGGATGTGAAGGAAATGGGGATTTTTGGGGATGGGAATGGAAGGGGATCTATTCTCTCTCACTGGTGCAATGGAGTATTTCAATTAATGGGAGACACAGCCTTATCTTAAAACACAGAATAAGATATAACTATCGAACATGAATATCCTATGATTGGCTGACGTGTATGCTTGTGGACTATGGGACGCCCTTTTGATCTTACACAGCTCCGGAGGCAGGAGGCACAGCACAACAACAATAATAATAATCATACAGCACACAATAAAAAAAAAATATATACAGTCCTCATATCCACAACACTGCACTCTCCTCCTCTTAGGCACGTCCCGGGCCTACAACTTTTAGCTTTAGCGTGACACGTAGGTGTAGTTCCCTCTATTTTTAACCTGACCCTGAGTGCGACAGTTTAAACATAAATAAATGTGTCCCGCTGCTCCATTGCACCCTGCCTAACAGACTTTCGCCCACAGTTAACCGAATTGCGGAATGGTCTTCAAACTATACACTGACGGTGGGGAGCATTATTTACAATGACTCTGCTTTTATTTACAAAACTAACCCAGGACCTGTAATTGTTCTTTCTGGGGGGAGGACAGTCTGCTCTGCATCAATGCACCATTAAAGCACCCAAAAACGCACCAATACACACCCAAGCACCAATCGGTGCAGTCCCCATTGTTCAATGAATAAAATAAAACCAACAAACCCAACCCTGCAGGTGTCTCTTGCTCTTCGGCTCCCTCTGCTGGTTATCATTATTTCTTCCAGTTGTTGTCATTTTCTTTGCTTTGCTTACTGGCGGCCTATTTTCAATAAAACTTGCACCCAATGTGTCCTTTTTATTTATTTATGGCCCACCAGGCCGACTATGTGTATGGTTCACCTGTGGGGCATTGGTGCCCTGTGGCCAAGGTCCGCCAGCAAGATTTCGGGCCCTCATGGCCGGTTCCAGCAGAGGGGCCATGCCCCAACCCATGGGGTCCATAAGTGGTGCTCGGCCACTGACATGTGGTCCATAATGTGGTGCATCGATGCAGACAGCTGGTTCTGGGAATTTCGGGCGCACAATGGCCGACCCACGCACGCTCCCCTCGGCGCCCAACGGCGCTCAGGTCCTCATGTGGGAGACAAAAAAAGGGGGGACAAGACAGATGAGCGAGGGGTAAGGTCTCAAGGGTACACATCAAAAAGGCAATGCAAGGCGAAATGCGTACGGAGGGCGAAGTGAGAAAGCTCGTCCCTACCGTACGTCACCCCCCTGTTACCTAGCCCACCCTTGCCCTTACCCCATATGTACAAAACCTACACATTACCAATTCGTCACTACTGTCACGTCTTCCCCATATTTCCCCTATATCAAATTCGTCTCCACAATCCCTCTACTTCAAAATTTGCCATCATCAATTCATCATCAATCCTCATAAGGAGGCAGAGATGGAACATCAAAGCACAATGTCACACCCACGTCATGATGCGTCTCACATTCCAAACATTTGCATCATAAAAAATAATCAAAACATGGCATGGTGTGGAGTACCTGTCACCTCAGGTGAGTGGATGCAGATGGTGCGAGGAGATCCTTCATCCTAACTATTTCCTAAATGACTTTAACACACTTTACACTACCCGGGGTCTTTCTTCGGCCAAACCATTGGCCCTCTTACTCTATGGGTTCTAACGACCAATCCCCATTGACCAAACTGTGGTGCTTCTCAATTTGGGGTCTCACTCCCCCGATTCATCTCCCGGTGCCCTCGCACAATTTCTGGGCCGCGACGTGTAGCTCTCCCAACAGGTCTACCCACCTGCACACCTCCACCACTGTAGTTGCCACCCGAGCTTACCTAGCTCCTCACCCTAACCTATCTAACTGGGGGCAGCCCCTCTCCTGGCTCTGTCACCCCATGGTGCCCTCTGGCACTGGGCTACCCGGGTCCGTCCTCCGGATCCTCGGGCCCCATTCACACAACTACTACCGGCTCCCAGAGCCCACCTGCGGCCTCACCTGGCCGACATCCTTACAGTGGTGGAGTGCCCAAACCAACTACACACACTAACAGGCTACACACCCAGCCATTTCCACAACACTAATGCACCCATCCAAATACCATTCTTTCACCTCGCACCACAGATGCCAATATCCAAACCACAATTTACCTGTACCCTCTACCTAACACTTACACTACCCGCCCCGGGTATCCGTGATGGGGGTCCACTCTTCCCCCATTCACACCTTCGCACCATCCACTCCACTCCACAATTTCCACCATTCTCACTCCACGACCATCCATTCCACTACTCCATACCATTTATTCCATACACCTGTCTTTCATTCACCTGTCGTTGCACACCTGTGCAATCTCACCTGGTGCCACCTGCACCCTCCTCCTCTTTCTGGACCAGTTGGTCAACGCAACACACATCACCATCACTCACTCATACACTGCTCCACACACCTGTTCAGTTGCACACCTGTGCAATCACACCTGTTCCATTCTCACCTGTTCAATCCTCACACGCACGGCATCATCTCAGCTAACTACTCCCCTCTGAAACTTGCGCTTCCCAGTCGTCCCTTTAAACTATTGCGCTCCCACGTCATTATCATCCACACTAAACTACCTGCGTCCCCACTACAGGTATCAATCACTAACTAAACTTAACGTTACCTAAGGTCATCTTCGCTAGATCCCTACACTATAACCTAACCCACCCGGGCTAGTTTTCACTGCCATACACCCCATAAGCTATTGCTCCTTTGCCCCCACCTTGTGAGGGATGGTGGATTTGCCATCCCACCACATCGGGGGTCTCTCACTACCAATTTCGCTCGTCCAAATCCAACAATTCAAAAATTTTCCATTTACTGCCAATTCTATTCACTTTTCTAAATTTCGTTTTAAATCACTATCACTATCACCATTACCCGTCTACTTATTACATCCTCTCGGTGCGCCAATTCACATCTACAGCCCGGCTTCGTACAGCCGAGCAATGAACGCGAATTCCTTTGTGCTGGCGGCTGGATGCGTCCCGCATTCGGGGCATGGGCGGGGGCTTACCCGGGCCGAGATCCCACGCATCACCTCGGCGTGGGGCCATCCAATGTCCCGATCTCGACCTGCCGGCACGTCTCAACAAAACGTGGTCGCCATAACGACCCTTCCTATCCAGCTGCCCGCTCCGCCTAGTGGAGCCCGGCCGCGGCCGTTCCACGCGAGGCCCAGCGTGGATCGCGCACGGCGGTTCTTTCGAAACCGCCGTGGTTCGGATCCCCGCCGGTTCTCGCGGCACGCGAAGCCCGGCACGCACCGAGGGCCCGAGTCGGCTATAAGTCGTTCTAACCTTTAACCCGGTTATCGTCGACGCCTCACCTGGATGCTTACAAGCATACGCTACCCCTTTCGTGCTCATACATGCAGCCGTTTCCACGCTCTTGGTCGTACCTTCTCTAACACACCTCGGTACACTCATTCCGCTCACCGACTTGGTCACACACCTGACCACCGAACACCTTGGCACACACTCGTCGCTCGCACACCTCACCAATACACCTCTTCGCGCCCCTTTCTCGGTCACCTCCTTTGTGACAATCACAGGTGTGCTCTCACCCGCACACCCAACCACGTGTCTCACTACCAATTCCAGCGTGCATTCCCACTCACGCTCTACCATTCCAGTTGTGCATCCTTCTATTCCAGGTGTACATCCTCGCTCACCTGCCACAACCAACTCACGCTCCGTTTCACTCTCACTACTCTCACCTCCACTCTCGGTCGCGCACTCACCCTTACTCTTGACAGCATGCGCTTTCCCCATGCACCCGTCCGTTACACACCTTTCTCGCGCATCCTCCCGCGCACACTTCTTCGTTACTTCCTCCGTAACACTCACCACAGGCATGCATTCTCCCTTACTCTTGACAGCATGCGCTTTCCCCATGCACCCGTCCGTTACACACCTTTCTCGCGCATCCTCCCGCGCACACTTCTTCGTTACTTCCTCCGTAACACTCACCTCAGGCATGCATTCTCCCTTACTCTTGACAGCATGCGCTTTCCCCATGCACCCGTCCGTTACACACCTTTCTCGCGCATCCTCCCGCGCACACTTTTTCGTTACTTCCTCCGTAACACTCACCACACCGCGCTTCCCTGTGCTCCCTCGCACACGCGCTTCGACCAACTCACTCTTGACGGCACACTCACTCCTCGGCGTGCACTTTTTCCTCACACACCCCATGGTCGGACATTCTCGCACACCTCTTTTTTCGCACACCTGTCCTGTCACACACCTCACCAACGGCCTTTCACGAACACCCGGATCCAAACCAATCCCCAAGCCGACTGAATCTCCCCTCACATCATGTACATTGCCACTCACCTCCGTACCTCGTCGCACCTCCTTTGCCACCTGCAAACTTTTTATTTGGTTAGTGAGCATCTCATCATGATTTGAACACAGACTTTGTACATTATCCATTTCTCCCTGCAATTCCCGGGCTACCTCCGTCATCTCTTCAATTTCAATGCCCACTTCTGCTTTTTCTTTATTCTCCTCGGCGACCGTTGGCTTTAATAAAATTCCCTCTACCTCATCGGTCGCCGGCTTTTCAAAACCCCGTGTCGCGATTTCTACCCCCGTCATTGTACCCGTGCTTTCCTCCGCTTCGCTCAACCAGCGCTTTTCGACCCGCGTTACTTCCTTGTGCACCCCTGGGACCCTTTCGCCCAACTTGCGGTCTCTGTCCCTCTGCTCCCTTTCCTTCCTATCGGCCCTCATTCCGTTTATTGTTGCTTCGATTTTCTCACTATGAGCCTCCATCCGGTTCCCCATTACCCCCAATTGCTCACTCTGAGCATCCATCCGGTTCCCCATTTGTTCCATTCGCTCACCCTGAGCATCCATTTTATTACTCAATTTCTCCCCGTTTATTCTCAGCATCTCGGCGAATTGCGCCATGAAGGCTTGCATTTGGACCACCGTTGGTAGTACAAAGGGTGCGGCCGCAGCTGCCCCCTCAACCACGTGCGCGAGGCCGCCATTTTGTGCACCTGATACACCCTCAACCACACCTTCTTTACTCTCCTCCACCATTTTTTTTTCTAAGTCCTGGGTCGATTCTAACCCCTCTATCTCTCCCACCGGCATCCCGTCGCCTTGAACAGCCATGGCGCGATTTCAAAATTCGGGTTTTGCTTAAAAAAAAAACCAATTTCGGCAGCTCGTAATTTTGACCAAAATTTTTTTTCTAGATGTTTTAAAAATTTGGTTCGGGCCCCGAATCCCACTCCCAGACACCAATTGTTATAGATCGTGGTTTGGATGTTATAGACCGAGCGGTGGTTTAAAACCGCGACCTAACAAAACTCACCCGATTCCACCCGAACGTTGGTTGTATCGCACCCTAGCTGCTCAATGAGGGAAAAGACAAAAGCGACGCAATGCAAGA
>NC_136262.1:214328893-214334227 GCF_964187855.1 Myxine glutinosa | reverse complement strand
AAGGAAGATATTTCTCAGGCTCTAATTCCAAACAAGCTGGGCTTTCCAAGGCCCAGCGATGCATTCCCATAATAAAGTTCTATGATGTGAACATTTGGTAGTGAAACATAAGAAACCAGGCACACAAAGATCAAGGGATACATATTACATCAAGATCAAGGGATACATATTACATCACCCCCTGTTCGAGGTTAACTTACAACTATTCCCATAACTTTCTTCCTTAGAAGATGGTGGAAAAATGTCCCCAAGGTTGGATATGACCAAGTCGTGAATCAACATGTTTTGCAGTGAATCTAGTTTTTTGAAGCAAGCAAAAGAAAGACACAATTAAATATATATTTCTCAGGTGCCCTGTGTCACGTGGTGTGCCCCCCATGTCCCCCCTTTGGCTTTACGACAACTCTTCGGAGCATACAGCAATCAGTTAAAACGAAACATATTTTGGTTATTGGTAAAAATACATAACGGTATTTTTTACCTTTACCTTAAGAAGGCATAACAGTTCTCCACATGTATGTATACATATATATATGTATATGTATGTATGTATGTATGTATATATATATATATATATATATATATATATATATATATATATATATATATATATATATATATATATATATGTATGTATGTATGTATGTATGTATATATATATATATATATATATATATGTATGTATGTATGTATGTATGTATATATATATATATATATATATATATATATATGTATGTATATATGTATGTATATATGTATGTATGTATTGTTACAAATCAAAATTGTTACGGACGCGGTTTAGATGTTATTTACCGAGCGGTGGTATTGCCGCGACCTAACAGTTCCCCCGATTCTTCCCCAACTCACCCGATTCCCCCAGACGTTGGCCAAATTGCGCTATGCCAAATCAATGATAGAAAGGACATGACGACTGGGAAAGAGGAAACGACGCAAGGGGTACAGTTCTCAAGACCTCCGGAGGAGAGTATAATTACAGTGGTGGAGAAAAGGGGTAGATTACAAGGCAGTGAGGTAAAGACACAGAAGAGATGGGCACTTAATTACCGTCTTATCTATCCCAGACAGACCACAGACAAACGGAACAAAGCAGACTTACACAGGGATTGATGGCAGGAAGGGACAGGTAGTTCGATGGCACAAGGTGCACCTTGGCTCGGGGACAGGATAAAGCACGGTCCAAAAGATGCAGGGAGGCCTCACAGCGCTCGGAGGTGGTCTTGCTTGCTCCAAGCTCAGCGCGCATCTGACGTCACCTCCCTCTCCCTGCGCATGCTCAGCGGGGAGTGACACGCCCTCGGCTGGTTGGCTCCGCCCCACTGGGGCCGGTCCGCCGCTTCCATTGGGTGCGGGGGTTACCGGGCTCCGCCCTTGACGAGGAGCTGACAGGGAGCCCCTATTTGGTAACCCCGTCGAGCACATGTTCGATGGCGGCTCGTTGGGAAGGCCTGGTGCCCTCCCAACACCCCCTACCAACCAAGCCGGAGTGAGGACGCGCACTCCCTGCGCTCGTTGTCGTTGTTGTTGTTGAACTGTGAGGAAGAGCTGCGGGAGGTATTGGGAGGTCCTAAACTTCCTAACGGTGCCATACAATCACATTCTGGTGCAACGAAGGGTCAGAATTAATGGAAACGAGTCCTTAACTGACATAGACTAAGAATAACTAGCAAGATGTCCTATAGTTGTCTTACATGAGATGCGGTGAACCTGGGCACGACATTTAATGGGGGAAATAGGGGGAGGTCGGGTCTACAGAGTGTTGTTTACAGAAAATGGGACTAGGGAATGGGGGATTGGGGATAGTTGGGAAGTATTGAGGAAATAGGGGAATATTTACAAGCGGATATGGATGGATGCAAATCCCATTTCCGCAACAATATATATATATATATATATATATATATATATATATATATATATATATATATATATATATATATATATATTGTAACGAATTTGGAAAGTGTAAAGAATGTGAGAACTGGTTTGCTGTGTTTTAACTGACCCTCGTAGAGTAAATAAGGTCGAAGGACGTCCCCCTAGTTAATTCCATGAAACTTACACACAGGCCACGATATATCTTTTTAAATAGCTTATTTCCTTATTCTATGTAGGCTAAATATGTGTTTCCCACTGGATTGACTCTGCATTGTATCAAACGAAATAAGCGTAGGCCCCTTTCAATTTCCCCAATCATCTCCGCTCTCCAAAGTTCCTTTCAAAAGCGGTGCGAGTGGTGTTCAATCCCGCAAGCCGCCATTGCCATGTGCTAATCTCGGAGAAGAGGGGGGTAGGAGCCGCCAACTCACAGGCGTGGCACGTCGTCATGATCAAAGGGGGAATCGGACAGCCCTAACAGCCAACCAGCACCGCGGTGAGCGACCCGGTAGGTGTGCCCTCGCAGCCGGCGGCTTGATTCCGACAGGAGTAATAAAAGCGACTGGAAGGGACTGCTTCAGCAGATGAGAGAAGAGATGAGATGAGAGATGAGAGGTGAGATGAGCTGTGAGATGAGAGATGAGAGACGCTCCAAACCAAAAAGGAGAGGTACTTGGAGATGAAACAAGCTTTGGAGAGACGCGCTGAGAGGAGGGAGACGGCTCCACCAGAAGGAGAGGAGCAGGTGTGACCGAGCCAGCGCGTGACGTCCACAGCATCAGCAGCGTCGATGCGACCGAGGGTTGTCCCGCCAAAAAAGGAGCTGCTACCTCCAGCCCTGCCGGTTGCAGGGACCTGACCCTGCCTCCCTCTCCAGCAACCCACCTCCGCCATTCCTGCCTGCAATTTCCCCCGTGTAAGTGTGAACGTCGTCTGTCCTAATCATTGTCCTGGGGTTAAGTAAATTGACTAGTATAAGCTAACGATTCACTGTGTGACTGCTTCTTCCATCCATGGCTTGTACATAACTTTGATCGCTCCTTCTTTTTGCTTGTGTGTATAATAAATCCTGTTATTCCTCCGTACTCTGTCTTCTTCTCTCTTCCTTCTCTTTCGGTCGCTTTAGAGGTTTCCAAATTGAATATCTGTGGTGCGATCTGGTCAACGTTGGGGGAGTCGGGCCAATCGGGGATCCTGTAACGGTCGCGGTTGACCATCCGCTCGGCCCAAAGTAACATCTTGTCCGCGACCCGTAACAATATATATATATATATATATATATATATATATATATATATATATATATGTATATATATATATGTATATATATGTATGTATATGTATATCTATGTATATGTATATCTATGTATATATATGTATATTGTATATATATGTATGTATATGTATATATGGGTCAGAATTTTGAACGAGGTACATTTTGGCCTCCCAGGGGTCAAAATTTTTTTTTTGGAATAGCTAAAAATAACCTTGATATCCTTAGAGCCATAAGCCTGGGCTATCAAACGCAGCCAAACTGACACCGATCGGCCCAGAGGTTCCGTTTTTATTCATGGTCAAAGTTTCCCTTCCTTGTTAGCATAACGTAAGAGACCAAAATAAGATATATGAATTCCTTCCTCTTCTTCCCGAAGATGCTGTTTCGGCTAGTTTTGCGTACTTAATGCACCAGGAGCGTCCCGATCTTTTGAAATGGCATAGAATTCAAGCTAATGTGATGGTCTGATGGTATATTTCACTTCGATATGCACTTACCTGGCTTACAAGGAGCATGACGTGCGTAATGTAAGAGACCGTTATGGTTTCTAAATTCACACTCAAGCTTGTTGTGTCTCAGAGAAACAAAGGAGGTCAATGATTTTTACAGAGTTAATACATACGTATAAGTGCTGTTTGTTGCGCCCTAAAGAAGAACGATGGAACACCCTGATATGTGTAAAACAGGGCTTATATAAATATCTCTTACGTTACGGTTCATCTGCTTCATCCTATATGAGGAGGAGCTGTGACTCAGGAACTGACATGAGTAACACAAAAACACATTCAGTAGAGTAGTTATATAGATCTACTTTTATTCCAGCTGTGAAAAGTATCTGAAGAAGGCTTTTATAATGAATGCATGGCTTTGAAGGGTAACGAAATACTAAAAAAAATGCCCCTTTTCACCATTTTTTGAGGTTCAGAGGCTTATAACATGTAGATAATTGATACAAAGTATATAAAACTATACATTTTTTGAAAGCCGTGATTGTGTTCTACAGGATGACACCTAAATGTACTAATTCAGAACATTTGGGACAAAGTTATATAGGTTTAAAGCAATCAATGTGTGTTTTTTGGGATTTGTACCTCGTTCAAACTTCTGACACATATATGTATATGTATATCTATGTATATATATGTATATGTATATCTATGTATATATATATGTATATATATATATATATGTATAGATACTGTTGCGGATCTTTGAAGCCGTTCCCGTTACAAAGGGGAGATGAAGCCCCTTTTTCTACTTGGGTCTTCGAAACCGCGAGACCGAGTCGCCACTTCCGGGCAGACGTGGAAAAGGGTTTCGGACAATTTCACACGTACCTTGAGTACCCACGCCGCAGAGGAAGCGGGGATCGAGTCTCGCACGAACCACGCGTGATTGAGTACGCCCGAGCGGATTGCGTACCACGTGACTCATGCTGTTACCTTTCTATCGAACCCGATCAGAGCGATCTAATTCGTACCATGCGAGACCAATGGTGGAAAAGACAAAACGGTCGCATCAGAAGAAAGAACAGGATTTATTTACACGAGTTACAGGGATTTGAAGGAAAGGAAAGGGACTCAGGGCAGAACTTAAGCAGTCTTAAACTTAGCTCCAGACAATGGGCCGACTTACACACACAGGGAGATGGAGGAAGAATGTTTGCGCGCCTGCTTCGGTCGCTCCAGGAACAGCTCACCCTGTCGTGGCCCTCTGGCGGTCACAGCACGTATCCTGGCGAAGGCAGGCAGGAGGGGAAAATTCTCGCGGCGCGTATCAGGCAAAGGCAGGCAGGGGGAAAGTCGCGTGTCTGTGACCCGGCGCGGGTCGTCTTTTACAGCCGCGATTAATACTGCACGGGGGGAGCAGGGCAAATTCGTGTACAACGGGGTTATTCAGTCCATACGATATGACTCGATACGACGCAATCTCACACGCGTTCTCAACTCCGAACTCCAACTGCACTCCAACTGTTAACTGACTCATAACTCTGATGGGGGGGGGGGGGCTCTGGGCACAGGGTTATATGGCCCCGCCCTTGCCCGACTCGAATGTTCCAAACCCCGCCTTTTGCCGCAGTGGTAAGTCACTCCCCTCGAGCCCTGATTGGCGGCTCGCGCTGACCGATGGCTCCTCCTCCTCCGCCTTCCTTTGGCCTTGGT
>NC_136262.1:214216393-214321393 GCF_964187855.1 Myxine glutinosa | reverse complement strand
CGCCCTAGCGCAAATGGACGTCCAGCCGCTTTCGCTGTTCCCCAATCTAACCTCCGACTGCACCCCTGTCGCGGTAAAATCACGACGCTACTCTCGCGCGGACATGCAATTCATTGCGGACGAAACGGCTCAGCTCTTGAAAGACGGCATCATAGAACCTAGTAGGTCGCCGTGGCGCGCCCAGGTCTTGGTGGTGCGCAGCGAGGCCCATCGCAAACGCATGGTAATCGACTATTCCCAAACGATTAACCGCTTTACACAGCTGGATGCCTACCCCCTTCCGGGGATGGACGCGCTAGTGCAACAGGTGTCCCAGTATTCGGTCTATAGCACTCTCGATCTCCGTAGTGCGTACCACCAGATCCCTATCTCTAGGGCGGATCGTATCTATACCGCTTTCGAGTCGGGGCAGCGGTTGTACCAATTTACGCGATTGCCTTTTGGGGTAACGAACGGGGTCGCTTGTTTCCAGAGGGCTATGGATGACCTCGTTGCGCGGGAGCACTTAACCGATGTTTTCGTCTACCTCGATAACCTTACGGTTTGTGGATATGACAAAGGGCACCATGATGCTAATCTGAAGCGCTTCCTTGAGGTCGCGCAGCGATATCACTTAACTATGAACGAGGAAAAGTGCCGTTACTCCCTACGCACGATAGATCTTCTGGGGTACACCGTGACCCATGGCTCTGTCTCTCCGGATAAGGAGCGTCTGCGACCTTTGCTCGACATGGCCCCTCCCTGCGATCGGGCGTCCCTGAAGCGCGTCCTTGGGCTGTTCGCCCATTACTCCAAATGGGTGCAAAGTTTCTCCGCGAAACTTCGCCCCCTTGTGGCCTGCGACACCTTTCCCCTGAGTTCGGCCGCATTGACGGCCTTTGAAGGCCTTAAGACTGACATCGCCTGAGCCGCCGTGGTGACCATCGACGAGAGCGGCTCGTTCGTCCTCGAAAGTGACGCCTCGGATCAGGCCATCGCGGCGACCCTCTCCCAAGGGGGGCGTCCCGTGGCTTTCTTCTCACGGACTCTTACCACCGCTGAGCGGAGGCACTCGTCCGTTGAAAAGGAAGCGTATGCGATCGTCGAGTCGATTCGGCGATGGCGCCCGTACCTACTCGGGCGGAGCTTCCAAATCATCACGGACCAGCAAAGCGTTGCGTTCATGTACGACACCTTACACGCCCAGCGCATTAAGAACGAGAAAATCACTCGCTGGCGTATCGAACTCGCCGACTTCTGTTACACCATCAAATATCGCCCGGGGAAGGATAACCAGGCAGCCGATGCCTTATCACGCCCGGCTACATGTGCTGGTATCACCTCTTTGGAGGGCCTACGGGTGCTGCATGCCACAGCGGGCCAACCCGGCGTCACGCGTTTCGCTCATTTCGTGCGGAGTGGGAATCTCCCTTACTCGATTGACGATATCCGCCGTATCTGTCGCGACTGCGCTATCTGCGCGGAAATCAAACCGCGTTTCTATAACCCTCCCATGGGGACTCTGGTGAAGGCTACACGCCCGTGGGAACGCTTGGCGATGGATTTCAAGGGCCCCTTGCCGGTGTCGAGCGGCTCTCGCTTTCTGCTCACTATCGTTGATGAGTACTCGCGATTCCCCTTTGCTTATACGTGCGCGGACATGACTGCTGCCACGGTGATGCGATGCTTACAGAACTTGTTCTCAATGTTCGGTTACCCGGCCTATGTCCATACCGACCGGGGTGCGGTCTTCTTGTCTCAGGAGGTGCGCAGCTATCTGCTCCAAAATAACATTGCGTCTAGTTACACCACGCCGTACAGACCCCAGGCTAATGGGCAGATCGAACGCTTCAACGGGATTATCTGGAGGGCCGTCATGCTCCACCTCCGGACCCTCAGCCGGGGCCTTGATAAATGGGCTTGGTCGCTACCTTCGGCGTTGAACTCGATCAGAGCTCTCCTGAGTACGGCAACCAACCAAACTCCCCACGAGCGACTTTTCCACCACCCCAGGAGCTCGGGGTGTATACGGTCGTTGCCCAGTTGGCTCGCTGGGCCCGGGCCGGCCTACCTGAAACGGGCGGTTCGCGCGAGCAAGTACGACCCCCTAGTGGACAAAGTGCAGATTCTCCAGGCTAATCCTGAGCATGCTCGTGTGATGACGTCTGATGGCCATGAGACTACTGTCTCCGTTCGTCACCTTGCCCCTTGCGGGGTCGACGACCTTAGTAGGGAATCGGACGACCCGCTCGAACCCATCTATGAGACTATGGCCTCTCCCGACGCTCCCATCGCCGACAGTCCACCGACCCTCCCCTCTTCGGGTCTACCCGGGCCCGACGACTTGGGGTTACCCCCTTCGTCACCCGACCCTGTTGGCGCCTCTGACGCCGGGGACACAGGGATACGTGATGCCGTACCCGGGGAATTTCGGACGCGTGCTGGCAGAGAGATTCGCCGCCCGGCCCGATACGGTTGGGTCGACTGATACTCCGCACCATAGTCGCGCTGACGCTCACTCGCTTTTAGCCACGCGGCCGTATAATTCTGACAGGGGGAGAATGTAGTGAAATCGTATCCGTACTGAACCCGGGGGTGATGCTCGCTGCTCGATGTCACCGCTGTCACCGCTAGAGGCGTGACTATAAGACCCGCTACTGCGACGGTGCTCCGAGACTTCTCCCTTGTGACATGTTACATCGGTAGCCTCGCTAACGGTACGCATGTATAGAATATCTAGCTTGCTTGCATTGAATGATACTAGGGCATGCCCGTACTATATATATATCTAAAATTATATCCCCCCCCCTCTATTTACATGAAATGGTTTGGTCCATTCGCAAAGCCAAAGCGAACGGCTTGCGAGTACGGTGACAACCCCCCCCCCTCTATTTACATGAAATGGTTTGGTCCAAAGCGAACGGCTTGCGAGTACGGTGACAATCCCCCCCCCCCCCCCTCTATTTACATGAAATGGTTTGGTCCAAAGCGAACGGCTTGCGGAGTTTGGTAAAGAAATCGCCATAGCGTGCACAAACGCGCAGGAAAGCGAAAGAATCGCAAATTAGTTTTAATTAGTTTTAAAACATAGTTTAACGCCAACATAGCGGCAACATAGTTTGCCAACGTGAAATAAATGAATACGCTCTCAAATGTGCCGTCCGAGGCAGAGTCTGTTCGCCACGTTCGGCACACGTGATAGCTCGCTGCTCTCTGATTGGTTGAATCGTTTTTTGGACATAGCTCGCTAACTACTTGTCCGATTAATATGAAACCTTGAAAAGGCACATCCTCGGGTCCCCAGCAATATACCTGGCAAGTTTAAAGTATATCGGACCCGTGGTTGTCGAGAAACAGCGGTCACAGACAAACATACAGACATACATACACACAGAGATTACTGGAATTATAGATAGATGACTGGACCCATGAGATGTTGCATCATATACTTATTGTGTATTTCTACTTTACAGGAATAATGTGATGATCTAAATGCAATTAAACCAACCATTGGACTAAAGTTGTGTGGACCTGATTGGTTTTCCACAACAATATATATAAATAAATAAATATATATATATATATATATATATATATATATATATATATATATATATATATATATATATATATATATACATATATATATATATAAATATACATATATATATATATAATATATATATATATATATATATATATATATATATATATATATATATATATCTATATATATATATATATATATATATATACATATATATTATATATAACTGTGACAAATAGTAGAAACTCCACAGTACGAGCAGGGCGTCTCATTTGCATTAAATTAAATAATCAGAAGATTAAATCAGACGCGGACGTAGCTTCAGGACGGTCGATCTTTAATTCTCGACAAGCTTTCGACCAACAACGGTCTTCTTCTTCGTCTCCGGAAACAACAGGCATGTATATCAGACAGGTTTGTATAGTGATATGTGTGTAGGATGTGTGATATGTGTGGAAGATGCATATAAAAAGAAGAGCCACGCTAAAGCTGACTTACCATCCCCAAGTTCAGCGGAAGTGAAGCACAGCTTAGTTATCGTTCACGTTACAGTTGGTGCACGTGCATATACAAATATAGAGATACATACATACATAAACAAACACACAAGCATATATTCATATTCCATTTATATTGAATGAAAATGAATGAATGAATGATCGTTTTAAGGCCATTTTCCCCGCTATAGTGAGGGTTGGCCTTGCGGGCCCCATGACAATCATGGTTCCCTGTTTGAGGCAATGTTTTTTTTTATGGCCGGATGCCCTTCCTGACGCCAACCCTGAGTCACCTCTTACGATGCGCAGGGATACGGTGTACCTATTCTAAGCCGGGGTACACACCGGGATCATTCATCCCAGCAAGCTGGTACTCAATTTGCCGACCTCGGAAGGATGGCAGGCTGAGTCAACCCCCCTGGTGTTAAATTAGCGATCGACCGGGATTCAAACCCAGGATCCTAGGATCCCAAGCCGGCACCCTAACCACTAAGCCAACACCAGGCTATATACCATTTATATTCATATAATATATTTATATATTTATTTATATATTTATATAAATGACATATAAAGGTAGAATGAATGAATGAGTCAATGAATGGGTTACGGTTAATGATTTGATTGGGTTGATGTAGGAACATTCTTTAATCATCAAAATTTATGCCATGAGGGATTTTTGTCCGAAGTTTATGTGTCCAAAAGGACTCACGTTTCAGAATCGTGGTGTGTGATCGATTTGTAATTGATTCAATGGCAGAGATTTGAATGTCATTTGTGGAGTGATCCGGTTGATTAAAGTGTATCGTGTAAGGTAGAGATTTGCCCTGACTGGTGTGGAAGTTATTGATTTCTGACCGGGTGTTATTAAATCGTGTGTATAGTGTATTCTCAGTTTTTCCAACATGTTGTTTGGTGCACTTTTGGCAAGTGATTAGGTATATGACCCATTGACCCATGTAGATTTGCAGTTCATATAGGAGGTGATGGGGAATTTTTGTCCAGTGCTAGAACTACAAAATTTGTTTCCTTCTAGTAAATGCTTGTGAATAATATATTTGTTTGCTGTGCATTCATAGAAGCCAGGGATCCTTGTTTCTTTGTTGTGGGGCTGTGGGTGCTTTGCTTTTTCGAAGAGGTCCCTGAGTGTCCGACCACGTCAAAATGATGTTAGTGGAGGTTGAGGAAATGTGGTGCCGAGTGTTTCTGATTGATGGAGGAGAGGAAGGGCCTTATTCAGAATACTTGGCAATTGGGATGACGTCGGAGAGTAGGTGGTTACCAGTGGGACACGGTTAGTTGCAGGTTTGGGTTTGTAAGTCAGAAGGTCTGCTGTGTATACAGATATACACATTTGTATACTGTGTATATATTTATATGTATACTTTGTATACATATAAATATATATATACACATTTCTGTTATTTCTGACTTATTATCTGATGGTATTTCTGATGTACATTTCTGAGTTCTGTTATTTTGCAGGGAACCAAAGATGAACAAGTCTTTTTCATCCAAGACCAAGAAAAGCAGTTGTTGGAAGCGTCTGAAGTGAATAATTTTTTTTTCCTCCTCTTGACTTTTTCAACTTGTTTTTGGATATATCTACCGCAAAAAATGTACAAGAAACTGACTTTTCAATTCTTTTCAACCTAGGCTTTTTGGCTGCAGACGTGATAAGAAGAACAAGAAACCTTGTGGCTTTGTTGTACATAACATGTGAGTATGAGAAAATATCCCTTTGGAATGTCATGACATTAAACTTACTTCCGATATAAATGGTATTCCCCAAAGGAAATGAAGCTCACACTGTCATATATCACGATCACATTTTGCTCCTTAAATATTTCCTGGACCGTTGGTTGGATGTTTCTGGGCTGAGGCATTGCTTTGAGGTGCTTGCCCTGAGTTGTTTAGCCTGGATTAGAATCTTTCCCAGATATTAACGGCCATCCTGGTGTTTTGCATGAAGGGTGAGGCATCGATGTGTATATTGTCCCACGAAAGGGCATGAAGTTGGAGGACCATCTGCCAGCGCTGGGCGTGTTGGTAGACGTTAGATGCCATCACGTCTCTTGCACAGAATTGGCAAGTTATCGCCGGTACCCTTAACAAATTACAAATTCCTGCCAGCTAACAAAACGATTTGTCAACCGATTCATGAAAACCTTGTGCCGCACCGGTTCCCACAGCCAGTCTCCAAAATTAGGGAAAGATATCTGAAGAAGAAGATGAAGTATAAGGTTGTAAGAATGTCCATGAAGAAGTGCAAATGACAAGCGTCAGGCGGTACTTGATCTGAGGAGAGGGATGTGATACACGAAATACCACTTCAACCAAACATATCAAAATTAATCTTCGTTTGCAAATATTTTATCCATAACAAAGGACGCAACTACTGCTTTGTGCAATATTATGTCAGAATAATACCACCAATACTGTCAACCAATACAATGAACTTTGAGGAGGCCATTTCTCCGTACTTATCACTGAGGAGGTGTTGGGTGTTGAGGTGGTGTTGGAGTGTATGGAGATGAAAACATTGTGGAGGAGGTGCAGAAACATCACCAGGAGATGAAAAAACATCTGTTACAGAAAGACATTGCCTGTTAAAAAGTGGCCTCTCTTGGACAGCTTCCTGACATAAGACCCTGAAGCTGACGAGTCACGGACAACTCCATGACCCGATAGGTTGCTAAGCTACCACGGACGCCATCTAAGGTGATTAAAATCTGGCAGAGTCCCTGCGGCTAACTTTCACTCTACTTTCCCAGTGATTAATTAGTTAAGTCAGATAGGGATTATGCTCTCGGCAAACACCTTTATCTTTTTATTACATACGGCCAAGCGAAACCGTGGGTGGGATGCCGGCTAGACTAGCTTAGTGAATCAGTGGGGTACATCCTCCCTTCTATTTACTGTACCCAACATCTAACCAATGAAGGAAAGAGACAATCGAGCAGGTTTTGAAACCACAAATCTTGCATTATTAAACAGGTATGTGGTATGTATTGACAAGAGAATGTAGCGTCACATAAGAAACAGTCCTTTCCCTAGAATTCAATGAAACCCCTTGTACAACCGGCTTTAAACAAAATACAGTTAGGTTCTCGTTCATCCGGGGAAATTAGAAAGAAAAGGGGACATAAAGGAAGAAGTCGGTGCGTGTTGGTAACCCGTTCCTACCCTCATGGAAACAGGTTTGGTCCCATTGGGCTCAACGAGGTGTCGATGCAGGTGGATGCGTGGTGCAAGTGAGAGGTGTGCTGTCGTGGAGTGTATTGTGTGGTGCCTAGCTCTGAAAAGAAATGTTGGAGATCTTGTGTCATTTGTTGATGCTCCACAACAGGCACCACACAAAAAAGCCCTGAGATGTATGCGCTGAAAGATGCAGGGTTATGTGGTGCTTGTGGCGTGGGTTTTATAAGCACCTCATCTCAATACTCGGACAATGTACAAGAGGTTTATTGATAGCTAAGGATAAATGCATGGGAGGTATGGGCGCTTAAGCAAGTAGCACCATTTTGGTTCTCACACAGCCAGCACCAACATCATCTCAAGGAATCACAACTTGTAATCCGCTTCATACACTTCAAAGAACAAGGAACTGAAAACATTTCCCCAGTTTGACAGATTGCAGCAAGGAGAAAGACTCGACAGGCAGGGAGCTCATCAAGAAAGAATGTTGATGCAAGGTCAAACAAGGATTTTGTCAACAGCTTCTCAAAAGCAGACAGTCAGACGCTAGTGATCCAAATGGGTCATACTGCCCCTCCCCTCCCCCATTAGCCTGAGATTCAAATGAAATCCTTTCCAACTACCCCTTTAATAACCATCTTACCTTCAATAAAGAGAAGATTTATTATCACCCTTTGTCCCCCGAGGGAATTCATTGACGTATTTTATCATTATCCCCGATCCACCTTGTACCTCACAAAGTGGGTGACGAACCATGGGATCCATCATCGCTTCTGATATTAAGTCCTTCCTCTTCTCCAATGGCTTGATCTCTGATCATCAATTTGGATTCAGACCAGGTCATTCTACTCTGGGCATGCTGCTTCTGCTGTCTCAACAATGGATGGAGGTCCTCAATGCCAAACAGGAAATCTGAGCTGTCTCCCTTGACACATCTTGCACCTTTGATACGGTCTGGCACCCCACCCTGCTCACCAAACTCTACAATATGCCTCCGCGTAGTCCAACAATCTGATAAGGTTTGGTCGTACAATCGGATAAGGTTCCTGTTGATTGGATAAGGTTCGTTTTTCTATCCAAGATTGCTGCCAAACCACGTGACCTACGACATCGTCATTTTCAAACTATATGCAACAATGGTGGTAGGTGATATTTGTAAAATTTTGCATCGACATGGTGAGCATTTTCAGAGATATAAATATTTAATATTTTCTTTCAATCCAGTGTGGCTGCCATACCATGTGACCAATGATGTTTTCTTGATCATCTTTTAATCGTCATGCCTCGTCAATGACGCACGTAAAATTTTGAGTCAATTGTTTTTGTGGTTTGGGAGAAGATGTTTTTTTAAAGGTTTTTAGTCTAATCCAATATGGCTGCCAAACCATGTGACCTATGATGTCACAAATTTAATATTTCAATACAAATGGGTCTTAGATCATGCGCAGATTTTTCGGATAAGGAATTCAATTAAAACATTTTTGGCTGGTATTCCACTTCACCAATGATATCATTATCATGCTTTTGTTCCCCATTGGGAGTACTTGACAATGTGCCAGATTTTAAATTTTTCCATACAGCGGTTTCCGAGAAATACTTTTTTAGTTATTTGCTTTTAATCCAAGATGGCTGTGTGACCTAAGACATCACAATTATCATAAAAAACATTCTGCATGGGTGCCGTGCCACTCCGACCCTCAAAGTTTCGTTTCAATCGTGCATGTGGTTGCAGAGAAAAATGAGTTTTTTTTTTTTTTTTTTTTTTTTTTTTTTTTGGGATACTGAATCGAAGCTCGTGAAAGAGCTAACATTTACTTCACAAACAAATCAACCAGACAAACAAAATATATAAAAAGAGGGAGCAGAAGACGAGATGGGGAGACAAGGTGAAGCACACAAACACTTGAGAGCACACACCATTTGAGAGCAGGGAGATGTGTGGGAGGGAGAGGGCTTGGGGGGAGGAGGCGTGGGAAGGGGGGGGGGGGGGTGGGAGAAGTATAAAACACAAGGACACCAAGGACTTCCAGGACAGAAGTTGGTATTTCAAAAAAGTGGAATTGGGGTGAAATTAGCGGGGGTAGAAAAGATCAAGGTTTTGGATGGGGGAAGATAAGAGATGGTGGTGAACAGCTGATTTAAAGACCTGGAGGGTGGAGTGGGATTGAAGAGAGTGAGGGAGTTTGTTCCAGAGGTGGGAGAAAAGAGGAATGAAGGAGTGAAGGTGAGCAGAGAGTCTTGATTTTGGCAGTTTAACCATAAGAGGGTTGCAGGCAGATCTTGTGCGACCTGTAGGAATATTTGCGGGACAGAGCCCAGAGAGAGCTGGGGGGGCAAGGCCAGAGAGGGTCGGTAGAAGACGGAAAGACCACCAACCTGCCTGCGGTGAGTGAGTGAGAAGCCCTTGGAGTTAGCTTCATCACGGGAGATTACAATGATTCTGAATGCTTTGGTTTCAACAGTGTGAAGACGAGCTGGGTGTGAGGCAGGAGCACCAGCCCAGAGGGGAGAGCAGTATTCCATTGAGCTGCGGATGAAAGCCTTGTATGTGGTGAGGAGCTCAGGTGTGCCAAGGAAGGACTTCGCACGACGGAGGATGCCCAGTCGGCGACTGGCTTTGGAGGCCAGATTTGAAATGTGGTTTTCCCAGGAAAGATCATGGCAGATAGTGAGACCCAAAAGCTTGAGTGACAGAACTTCTTGGAGAGGATTATTCAGAAAGTGGATGGGAGGGTTGTCCAGTCGGTCTTTTCGGAGAGATCGTAAGAGTGTGAGATTTGTCAGGATTGAAAGACATGTTCCACTTGTTTGCCCAGTCTGTGATTTTGTCCAGGTCTGCAGAGAGTGAGGAGGCTGCAGACTGCCGAGCTGATGGATGAAGAATGGAGCGACAGAGACTAGAGTCATCAGCAAAGAGATAGAGAGGATTTTCAAGAGAGTCAGAGAGATCATTGATGAAGACCAGAAAAAGCACAGGCCCCAGAACACTGCCTTGGGGAACTCCAGCCTGAACAGGAAGAGGAGATGAGAGAAACCCATTCAGGGCCACACGTTGACTACGACTAGAGAGGAAGTCCGCCAGCCATTTGTGGAGATTTCCATGGATACCAAAAGAGGAGAGTTTTGTGAGCAGAGCGGGGTGCCAGACCGTATCGAAGGCACGGGATATGTCAAGGGAGACGGCTCTAATTTCCTGTTTGGCATTGAGGACCTCCATCCATTGTTGAGAAAGCAGAAGCAGCATGCCCAGAGTAGAATGACCTGGTCTGAATCCAAATTGATGATCAGAGATCAAGCCATTGGAGAAGAGGAAAGATTTCATGTCTGAAGCAATGATGGATTCCATGACTTTGCTGATAATTGGGAAAAGGCTGATTGGTCTGTAGTTGCTGGGATCTGTTTTTGCACCTTTTTTGTGCAAAGCGGTGATGTTGGCAGATTTCCAAGCAGATGGCAGATGACCTTGAGCAAAAGAGAGGGTGAAGTGAACAGAGAGAGGGAGTGAAAGAGCGGAAGAACAGGATTTTAGGACCCGTGGGCTGATGCCGTCAGGTCCAGTTGCAGAATCAGAGTCGAGGGTTGACAGACACTTTTCCACCTTGTCAGGAGGAAAGGACATAGAGTCCAGGAGCAGCTGGGTATGACTGGGTACGGTGGGCACAGAGAGGGATGGGTTTGGGACACAAGATTTAGAGGTAAACACAGAGTTGAGGCATTCATCTTTTTCACGTGCGGAGTCAGCCGTGTGGCCGTTTGAGGTGAGGGAGGGGATGGAGGGGGAACAAACACCAGAAACAGATTTGACCAGACGCCACCAGGATTTGGAAGGGGGAGACAGATAAGAGAGTTCTGTCCTGAGAACGGAGAGATATTGTTTCCTGGCTCTCCTGAGGGTGGGCACACACTTGTTTCGGGCTTTGTGAAAGGAAATGAGATTTCCTTCCGTTGGATTTGCTTTCCAGGAGACGAAAGCCAGTTGTTTCTGGGCAATAGCCTCACCACAAGATTCCGTGTACCATGGACGGGAGGAAGGGTATGACAACTGAAGACGAGATGGGATAAATCTGTGCATGAGAGAGACCAATTTACTTTGGAAGAATTCCCAGGATGAGTTGATGTCAGAGGCGGTAGAGATGGGAGACCAGTCCAGATGATTGATGGCTGCTTGAAGACCGTGCCAGTTGGCCTGAGTGAAATGCCAGACTCGTCGACGCTGAGGAGGCTCTCTGAGAATGGTCAGAGAGATGTCCACTTTAACAAGCACATGATCAGATGAGCCGATTGGAGCAGAAGAAGAGCAGCAGACATTTTCAGGGAAGTTAGTCATAACCAAGTCCAGAAGAGAAGATGCTCCGTTGACTGAGATCCGGGTCGGGAAATTGACAGATTGTGTCCGCCCCAGTGAGTCACCGAAGTCCTTTGCTGAAGAGCCATGGCTGGTGAGAGAGGTACCCACACCCAGCCAACTGGCATGGTGACGATTGAAAATCACCACATATGAGGAAGAGAGAGTTGGGATGGGTAGATAGAAGTTGGTCCATATTATCAGACAGCGAGATGCAGATGGAGTCATCACTGTTTGGTGGACGGTACAACACATATGAACAAAAGGTGGGAGCGAAGGGGAAGCCGTAGCCAAAGGTATTCCTGGGGGTTAGGTGGAGAGAGGGCAGTGCAGGGCGAGTGAGGAAGAGTTTTTTAAATAAAGATAGCAACAACCACCTACCAGGACGAGGCTCTGGTCTATCATACCGGAGGGGGGAGTAACCTGGGAGAGATACGAAGGAATCAGAGACATCATGAAGGAGTAAAGTTTCTGTTAAGCAGATCACGTCTTGTTTGTCAGAAGCAACCTGTATGGAGAGATCAGTCAAGTTTGAGCAAAGGACCCGGATGTTTGAGGTCCATACTGTTAAAGAAGAGGAAGGGGGAGCATCAGATACAGAACATGGGGGGGAGCGGTCGGGAAAGATGTGGAAGAGGAGGAAGAGGTAGGGAGTGCTGTTGAAGGTGTGTCAGAGATTTCAGAATAGCTTGGAGAAAGGGAAGAATGGGGCGGACAAAAGGTTTGATGGTGATTGGGTGAGGCGCAGTGAGGTGTTATTTGAGGAGGGGAAGAGTGAGGCAGAAGGTTGAGGGAGATGAAGGTGAAAGTTGGAAGGGGGAAGAAGCAGGGAGGATGCTTTGAGGAGGAGGGGTGAGAGGGGAGTCTAGGAGGGGAGGAGTGAGGCAGAGTCTCGGAGGGGACGGGTGTGGGGGGAGTTTAGGAGGGAAGGGGCAAGGGGGGAGATCTGAAAGTGATGGGTGATGGGGAAGATTTGGAGGGGAGGGGCAAGGGGGAAGATTTGAAAGAGATGGGTGATGGGGAAGATTTGGAGGGGAGGGGCAAGGGGGTAGATTTGGAGGGGAGGGGTGATGGGGAAGTTTTGAAGGGGAGGGGAGATGGGGAAGTTTTGGAGGGAAGGGGTGATGGGGAAGATTTGGAGGGGAGGGGAAAGGGGGAAGATTAGAAAGGGATGGGTGATGGGGAAGATTTGGAGGGGAGGGGCAAGGGGGAATATTTGAAAGAGATGGGTGATGGGGAAGATTTGGAGGGGAGGGGCAAGGGGGTAGATTTGGAGGGGAGGGGTGATGGGGAAGTTTTGAAGGAGAGGGGAGATGGGGAAGTTTTTGAGGGAAGGGGTGATGGGGAAGTTTTGGAGGGAAGGGGTGATGGGGAAGATTTGGAGGGGACGGGTGAGATTGGATTTTGAAAAGTGTACGATTAATGGGAAACGAACATTTATTGCAAAATGAGTTTCTTGAGACCTTCGAGTCAAAAATAAGTTTGAGGATGCTGAAGGATGGGTGGAGTGCTGGAGAGTTTAGGGAATGTATGAAAGAGGCACTGTAAGAGATGGAATTTTTTTTGGAATGAATAGATTTGGTGAGCAAGTCGAAAGCATCCTTTTATAGAAGAAGACGAAAAAGGTGTTGTAGTATATGATAGAATACAGTTCTTCAGGGGACAGATGAAACATTTTTTAACGACGTGATCATGTGATCACGAACAACGTGGTCGAAGAATGAACGAACAAATAAGAATGAATAACGGATAAGAACAGAGAAGGGAATTTTTATTTTATTTTATTTGAGTTGAAAACAGAGACAGAGACCGAACGTGAAACGTGAAAAACAGAGACCGAAAGTAATTGTGAGCGCAATCGAAGAACCGCTGAGACAAAAACAATGCCTCAAGCCAAGGTCGGACATGGTAGCCTACTACACTAGGCCTCAGAATATGCGACACGAACTAACCAACGATTCTGTACACAGGTATGAAAAACCAACACTGAGAATACGATTAAAGACACACCAATAGTTACACACACCGAAAGAAAGATATAGTTTCGACAAAAACACAATTGTGAAAAGGTACTTTTTTAAAACTTTCTTTTATTTATACTGAATCGAGGCTCGTGAAAGAGCTGACAACCGCGAGGGAAAGACAGTACAGGGGGACCACGAGGGAAAGACAGCACAGAGGGACCGCGAGGGAAAGACTGTACAGTGGGACCACGAGGGAAAGACAGCACGGGGGACCACGAGGGAAAGACAGCACAGAGGGACCGCGAGGGAAAGACAGTACAGTGGGACCACAAGGGAAAGACAGTACAGTGGGACCACGAGGGAAAGACAGCACAGAGGGACCGCGAGGGAAAGACAGCACAGAGGGACCACGGGGGAAAGACAGCACAGAGGGACCGCGAGGGAAAGACAGCACAGGGGGACCACGAGGGAAAGACAGCACAGAGGGACCACGAGGGAAAGACAGCACAGAGGGACCACGAGGGAAAGACAGCACAGAGGGACCGTGAGTGAAAGACAGCACAGAGGGACCGCGAGGGAAAGGCAGTACAGTGGGACCACGAGGGAAAGACAGCACAGAGGGACCGCGAGGGAAAGACAGTACAGTGGGACCGCGAGGGAAAGACAGCACAGAGGGACCGCGAGGGAAAGACAGCACAGAGGGACCGCGAGGGAAAGACAGCACAGAGGGACCGTGAGGGAAAGGCAGCACAGAGGGACCGCGAGGGAAAGACAGCACATGGGGACCGCGAGGGAAAGACAGCACAGAGGGACCGCGAGGGAAAGACAGTACAGTGGGACCGCGAGGGAAAGACAGCACAGAGGGACCGCGAGGGAAAGACAGTACAGTGGGACCGCGGGGGAAAGACAGCACAGAGGGACCGCGAGGGAAAGACAGTACAGTGGGACCGCGAGGGAAAGACAGCACAGAGGGACCACGAGGGAAAGACAGCACAGAGGGACCGTGAGGGAAAGACAGTACAGTGGGACCGCAAGGGAAAGAGAGCACAGGGGGACCACGAGGGAAAGACAGCACAGAGGGACCGCGAGGGAAAGACAGCACAGAGGGACCGCGAGGGAAAGGCAGAGGGACCACGACGGAAAGACAGCACAGAGGGACCGCGAGGGAAAGACAGCACAGAGGGACCGCGAGGGAAAGACAGCACAGAGGGACCGCGAGGGAAAGACAGCACAGAGGGACCGCGAGGGAAAGGCAGTACAGTGGGACCGCGAGGGAAAGACAGCACACAGGGACCACGAGGGAAAGACCTTAACTTCGAATACTTCGAATACTTCGAATACTTCGAAAGATACTTAACTTCGAAAGCGTGCGCGCATGGACAGCTTTGAAGAGACGTGACCTCTAATCTTGCACATGCGCAGGATCAATCAACCGTACTTTAGCGCGGTACTTTACTTTAGCGCGGTAGCAGGTACTTTAGCGAGTACGGACGGACTGATGGACAACCCGAAAACATAATGCCTCCAGCCACATTCAAGGACGGAGGCATGAGGCATAAGCCAACTTTTTCCAAAACAAAGCTGAAAGCCACATGTAAAGAGCTACAAGGAAAAAGAAGAGGAAAAACTGGCAAAACCTTCACCTATTCCTGAAACGAGGAAACCTCTTCACAGGACCATTGTGCAGGAGGGGGTAACTAGGCCAGTGGAAAAATTAATTTTCCTACCCCCATTGGGTGTCTTTCAAAAGACCCCATATCCGTACTTGGAAGGCCGTTGGCTCATGAAGGGAGCTCATCCACCCTTTGTCAGGTGTTGTTTTTAGTCCTGGCAGGGTGTCACAGTCACCCTCCCCACGAGCAAAGCCAGTGATGGGTGTCGGTTTAGTCACGAATGATAACGGTCCTTGTACTGATCCTTCAGGTACTCGATGACATGCATCCTTCCAGGCAGACACTCCCATTCACATCCACTCTTGGGTTCCTATCACTCCTCCAGTTCGTTCTTAGTTTAAACTTCTGAAAGTTTAGATGCAGTATATGCATTACACTTCCCTCGTCCATCCAATCTTGGACTTTCAAAGTCAGCGCTCACTAATGTGGAGGATTGCTGGAAGTGAGTACTGTATTTGAAATTTGCATTTTGATGAAATGTTGGGCTGTTTCGACTCTCCATTAAAGCACTTACTCATTTAAGGTGCAGATAAATCTTCTTTAGTATAATGCACATGGCTGTGGAAAGCATCATTTATAGGCAGGTTTAACGTACATCCGAAGGACGGCACACACTTCAATGAATCTTCAATTCAGTCTGTGAATTACTAGGATGACAGCATATTGTTGACCCGGGATTCAATCCCACTCTAGACAGCTCAGAGGTGAGTGTCGGAGCTTATGACACGAAGGGGAAAGAAAAAAATGTGGTTAAAAATAAAAACTCTTTGGTGAAAAAACCCCCCTCTTTACCACGTGACATTTATTGGCTTCATTGTCAACTGTGTTTGAAAATACTTGATAGGGTAGCACAGTGTAGTGGTGTTTGCTGTCTGAATGTAGAAAACACAAAGACTCGATGCAGTCTGATATTCACCTGCCTGACTGCATTTTTATTCACATTGTTTCTTATTTGTGACATTTATTTAATGACAGCTTTACAAAATCTTTATTTTCTGCAGGAATGCTGAGCCTAAAATGATATGTGATCGTGATAAATCTGTTGAGGAAGAGCCACCAACCGGTGAGTGTTGAGAGCTAATCTTTTCACAAAATATATTATCGTCTCATTTACAAGTACAACAAGAAAGAGCAATCGGAGATTGCAAACCATCGCTAGGATGTATTTTCAGTGGTTTTTAAGGCTTTTGTGTTGAAACGAATATGGCGGCCGAATCACGTGACCGACAAACAAACCAACAAACTGAAAAATCGGTCAGAGACCGAGGACTTGCCGGAATGTACTTTTTTATCGGCCATTTTGGACAAATATGGCGGCCGAACCACGTGACCGATGACGTCATCATTATTTGTTTTCTAAACTAATTTATTCCTTGATGATGCTCAAGAAATTTCATCTTGATCGGATGAAGTTTTGTACTTGTCAAATTATGACATCATAATGGAGGCACCTATGACATCATCATTAACATATTTTATTCCCCATGGAGAGTTCTTTACAATGAGCCATGTCTCAATTTTTTCTATTCAGCATTTTTGGAGATATAGAGGTGCAAAGTTTTTCCGTTTTCCAAGATGGCGGTCGAACCACGTGACCGATGACGTCAATTATTTTTTTTCTCCACCAGTTTATGCCGACATGGTGCTCAAGAAATTGCATCTTGATCGGATGAAGTTTTGTACGAGTCGAATTATGACATCATAATGGAGGCACCAATGACATCATCATTAACATATTTTATTCCCCATGGAGAGTTCTTTACAATGAGCCATGTCTAAATTTTTTCTATTCAAAACTTTCAGAGATATGGAGGTGCAAAGTTTTTCGGTTTTTCCAAGATGGCGGCCGAACCACGTGACCGATGACGTCATCAATTGAGCACAGTCTATTCCAGGACAAGACAAATATGTGTGCAAAGTTTGGCGATTCTACGTGCAACGGTGTAGACGTAGTATTGCAAACGGACAAACACAGACAGACAGACAGATGAAAAATCGGTTAGAGACCGAGGACTTGCCGGAATATACTTTTTTTTTTTATTGGCCATTTTGGACAAATATGGCGGCCGAACCACGTGATAGATGACGTCATCATTATTTGTTTTCTAAACTAATTTATTCCGAGATTATGCTCAAGAAATTTTATCTTGATCGGATGAAGTTTTGTACTCGTCGAATTATGACATCATAATGGAGGCACCACCTATGACATCATGAAAATATTTTATTCCCCATGGAGAGTTCTTTACAATGAGCCATGTCTCAATTGTTTCTATTCAGCACTTTCGGAGATATAGAGGTGCAAAGTTTTTTTGGTTTTTCCAAGATGGCGGCCGAACCTCGTAACGGATGACATCAGCATTAACATATTTTATTCCCCATGGAGAGTTCTTTACAATGAGCCATGTCGCAATTTTTTCTATTCAGCACTTTCGGAGATATAGAGGTGCAAAGTTTTTCGGTTTTTCCAAGATGGCGGGCGAACCACGTGACCGATGACATCATCATTAACATATTTTATTCCCCATGGAGAGATAGTGAGCAAGTACTTTGTCAAAACCCGTATTTTTTGTTGTTTGATTAATCAATTAATTGATTAGTTATTTGATTATTCGCGATTAATTAAGTACTTGCACATTTCCTTTCTCTTCTGGGCATTATCTCAGGCACCTTTTGAGTTAGGAAGCTGATATTTGGACATGTCAATGACCAAGTGATTTGGCTGTAAAGGCTCTTTTTGATTTATTGATTAATCAATTAATCGATTAATTATTCAATTTATGACGAAATTTTAATTTTTTTTTTAAGTTACAGATTCGGATGAAGTGGTGGTGGTTTTTGTTATATTAACCCTGGTTTATATAGTCCCTGGTGTTGGGCTAGCGGCTAGGGTGCCAGCTTAGGATCCAAGGATCCTGGGTTCGAATCCCGGTCGATCGCTGAATTAACGCCAGGGGGGTTGACTCAGCCTGTCATCCTTCCGAGGTCGGCTAATTGAGTACCAGTTCACTGGTAATTCCCTGCTTGTCGTAAAAGGCGACAAACAGGGTTGGCGGCAGGAAGGGCATCCGGCCGTAAAACATTGCTTCAAAAAGGGGACCAAAAAAACAACAACCACGGTCCCCGAAAAGGCCAACCCCCGCTTTGCGGGGAAAAATGGCCTCTAAACGGTGGTTTTAACCAATAATAATTATTGATTGATTATTTAATTATTTTTTTATTATTATTTATTTATTTTCATTATTAATCGTTTATTTATTTTCTTTCTCATCTGGGCAATATATCTGGCACCTTTTGAGCTAGGAAGCTAATATTTGGACACGATAGTGACCAAATTATGTGGCTGTCAAGGCTATTTTTCATTTATTGATTAACCATTGAATCGATGAATTATTTATTGATTAATCAATGAATTTTTTTATTTTTTATTGATGACTAATTTAATTAAATTTCTAAAAGATACATCTTCAGATGAAGCACGAGAGGTTTAGTTATGCTATTAGCCAATTGATTAAGAAAATGTTTTGTGATAATCTTTTGTTGATTTTAATTATGCAATTAATCAATCAATTATTGTACATCTCTCCCTCCCAATACAGTCTCTCTGTGCTGCACTGCAGTATTGCCAGGTGCCAAAGGCGCCCCGGCATTGCCGAGCTGCAGGATATTTAATTATTTGGAATGGGGGCGGTGTACTTTGAATGTATCTGTACTTGTTTTTGGCTTTTTTGGTCCGACGACGGGTTCATGCCAGAAATGTCAGCTTCCCCTCGCTTCCAAATGTGGAAAGCAGGGCCTGATCAATATCCTTCCTGGCAATTCCATTTGTTCCATAAAATCAAATGGTGTTTCACAGGTAGTGTGTTTGGTCACAAATGTGTGGTCCATCAGATGGACCTTGTGCTGGGTATTCTGTCTGGTAGGATTAGTTTGGAGACATTAAACATCTCAGTGTCTTTCATGAAGAGTTGGCAAGTCAACGCCGGCACCCTGCGCAAATTACAAATTCCTGCCTTTACCCACGACAATCATGTCAGGCCTTGTGAACTAGTTCCTGAAAGACTTGGGTAAATTCTGCATGTTCTGAGCCCTTGATCTCTTACGAAGGGACATGGTACGTGAACACCTGGCTGGCAAAGAAGAAGACAAAGATGAAATGTAATTTATGAAATTGATGTCTCATTTCCACAATGCACACACATCTGAACACGGTAATATTCTGTCAATTGATCTTTTTCACAATATCTGTTTTATGTTCATTTTGCCTCTTCTTTCCAGGATCTTCTCTCCGTCATGGTGAAGTTGATGAGAGTACTTCCAGTGATGAGGATAAAGAGTACGATGTGGGGAAGGTCGTGGTAAGCAAGACATTTGATTACCTTTTTACAGTAATTGCTCGGTTTGTGTCGGGATGCATTCCTGAAAAATGCGCCGATTATCAAAACAACGTAAATCAAAACGATATTTATGCCTCCACCGACTAGGCGTTATGTTTTCAGGTTGTCCGTCCATATGACCATCCGTATGTCCGTGCATCCGTCCGTGATAGGATTTCATTATCACGTTAACTTGAGAAGGGCTGAAGGGATCTCAGTCAAACTTGGTACAGGTGTGTATAATGAGTTAAAGATGAACTGATTAGATTTTGGTTTCACGAGGTCAAAGGTCAGAGGTCCGATTAAGTTAAAAAAACTGTCACTGTTCCAACTTGTGAATTGGTGATGTGATTTTGCCCAAATTTTGTATACGTATATATAATGATGCAAAGATGAACTGATTATATTTTGGCATAAATTCTGAGAAATGAGGTGATTTTGTGATTTTGGTGAGGTCATAGGTCATGTCAGGTAAAAATGTGATGTTTGAGAACAGCTGAATGGATTTATATCAAATTTGGTACAAGCACTGTATGTGTAATGATGTAAGAATGTGGGCGGAGGTGTATTGGTCGATGTCATGACGTCGAAGAGTGTCGTTACAGTTCTCATTAGCATTAATAGGATAAGCTTGGGATGCGCTCCTCATGTCGCCACTTCACGTATTGTATTTCACTTTTTACCGATGATATTCCTCTGTTTTTAAGTAATGACAGCTAAATTCAAGTACACAAACGTACAGTGGTTCTGTCGACGATTTTGTGATCTCCCAATTTGATACTTTGTCTGTCTGTTTGTCCACACAGAATAAATATGATTTTCTCTGCAGCTGTTGGTCCGATTGAAAGGGAATGTTCACCAAAGCTGCACCTCCTCCTTTTTGTAGGATTTTAAAATGATAATTATGACGTCATATGTCTTGTGGTATGGGCGTCATCTTGGGAAAACCGAAAAGCTTTGCACATCTATATCTCTGAAAGTGCTGTTTGGAAAAAATTGAGACATGGCTCATTGCAAAGAACTCTACTTGCAGAATAACATATTGTTGCGTGTCTGGCGATTTAATGTCAGCCGAGACGGATGGTTGAACCAGCTTTAACTGCGAGGCGACCTCCCGATGATGACGGTTATTTTTGGCACTAGCGGGAATGAAGAGATGCAAGATGTTTTCCTGAACGGAACACACGAGTTTATTCTGGAACCACAACAAATAAACACTACAGTAAAATGCAACACAATGGTTTAATGAAAATAAAATGCGGATGAAATAAATGTTTTGGTAAAACGAATTCCCTACTCTGTGACGCCTCCACACACTGATTCGCACAACATACACTGGGGGAAATAAAATGAAAATAAAATCCGTTTGCGTGCCGGCACTTTTCTGTGTCTCAAATGGCCCTTTTGAGATTGGTGGCGGTGACGATGTTCAAAGCTATGGAGCCTGTGGCAAGCTCGTGAGGACGGCCTCCTTTCTCCTTCACTGCCTCGCTCGTGGCCTCCTCTGCCTCCAGAAGAGCACCACAGCCAAAACCTCCCTCACGTCGGTCCAGAAAGAATGCTCTCCCTCGTGAGAATACCAAGATAATAAGCACATCTCTCTCTTTCAGCACATGGACCAAAGATGGCGAGGCCTTCTTCTCCGATCCCGAGCAGCTGACGCACTCTTCTTCCTCACGACTAAGATCCAATCATCAAACGTCCCTCTCAGTTCTCCCCGCCCACATTCTACAGGCCAATCGCGTACCTGCCGGCCTTCTTCTCCTCCGATTGATTCTCCGCCTCTACTGGGCGGGTCTTTTGCCTTATTTGGTCCATGAGGGCGGGATCATATCGCTGGCCCTGCTTGGCTTTTTCCAGGGTTGTTGTAATTTAAGGGTTGGTTTCCATGGCCGCCGTGTCAGCAAAAATGTTTTGGAAAATTTGCAGAGGGTGTGGCTCACAATAGAAAACTAGCCTTAAACCTGAGAAATAATTAGCATGTCACCACCCCTCATGTGATGAACATTTAAACAACCTTCAGCTACGTTTTCCCGACTTATTCCATCGAAATTGTTCTGCTCATCACATGGTCCATGCTACTTCCCGGACAATTCTACCTCCCCTACGGTGTTCTTTCACCTACTCCCCATAAACGGAACAATATGTTAATGATGATGTTATGGGTACCTCTGTTATGACGTCATCATTCGAAAAGTACAAAACTTCATCCAATGTTTAAAAAAAAAATTCAAAACAAATGTTATTTTTTGAGCGTCATCCAGGGATAAATTGGTGGAGAAAAAAAAGATGTCGTCTTCGGTCACGAGGTTTGGCCACCATATTATTTTTTACACAAAAGCCTTAAAAACCACCAAAAACACATCCTGGTGAGGGTCTGCAATCTCTGATTGCTCTTTGTTGTTTCAATTTTATTTCAAAGGCACTGTTGTGAAGCTCTGTTATGTGCCTTTGTTTTCAGGTTGGGACGTGGAAGGTTATCTCCAAAATTGGAGAAGGACATTTTGGATTCATTTACAAAGCAAAGAATGTCATCTCTGCAAAAGAGGTACAAGCTTGTGATACTTCGTGTGCCTTCATTTCACTTTCTGGGAGATGGAACAACTCGTGTGAGAGCGAGATAGAACACAGAATTGAACACGGTGGAAAATACAGATAGCAGCAAACAGTGTAGAGGGACACACCGGAGAGACACATGGAAGAAGGATGAGAGCAAAGGGATCGGGAAATTCTCCTGCATCTGAATTTATCTTCTCTTTTTCTGAGGAGATGAACGATGCTTTTTCTTTTGACTTGCAGGCCCCACATCACCTGTAGAACATTACATCACATATGTGATTACAATGAACAAATAATGTGTGATCTCTGACAGATGATGGTTGTGTGTCAGAAATCTCACCAAAAATAATGGGGAAAACCCCTTGATGCAAAATTGAGGGGGCTTCATTCCTCCCATTGCTTTTCTTTTCTTTTTCCTCCAATTAACACTTTGATGCCCATCACTGCCCTCCACCCCCATTCTGCTCCCTCATCCCTTGTACCTCAATGTTTTGTCCTTCCAATTCTGAACACTCGACTAGATTCACTTGTGGTGGGTTGATGCAATTGTTTACCTATTCCCCTTTTTATCATCCGTATTCTGTTCCTACCTTACCCAGTCGAACCCAACTGCTCCTGGACTCTGTGTCCTTCTCTCCTGAGAAGGTGGAGAAGTTTTTGTCAAACCTCGACTCTGATTCTGCAACTGGACCAGACGGCATCAGCCCACGGGTCCTAAAATCCTGCTCTGCCACTCCATCTCACCCTCTCTCTGTTCATTTCACCCTCTCTTTTGCTCAAGGTCATCTGCCAGCATCTTGGAAATCAGCAAACATTACCGCTTTACACAAAAAAGGTGCAAAAACAGATCCTTGCAACTACAGACCAATCAGCCTGCTCCCAATTATCAGCAAAGTCATGGAATCCATCATTGCTTCGGATATCAAATCCTTCCTCTTCTCCAATGGCTTGATCTCCAATCATCAATTTGGATTCAGATCAGGTCATTCTACTCTGGACATGTTGCTTCTGCTGTCTCAACAATGGATGGAGGTCCTAAATGCCAAACAGGAAATCAGAGCTGTCTCCCTTGACATAACACGTGCCTTCGATATGGTCTGGCACCCAGCTCTGTTTACCAAACTTTCCTCCTATGGTATCCATGGAAATCTCCATGCTTGGCTTGCGGACTTCCTCTCTGGTCATAGTCAACGTGTGGCCCTGAATGGATTTCTCTCATCGCCCCTTCCTGTTCTGGCTGGAGTTCCCCAAGGTAGTGTTCTGGGCCCTGTGCTTTTTCTGGTCTGCATCAATGATCTCTCTGACTCTCTGGAAAATCCTCTCTATCTCTTTGCTGATGACTCCACTCTCTGCCACTCCATTCCACATCCCTCAGATCGGCAGTCTGCAGCCTCCTCACTCTCTGCAGACCTGGACAAAATCACAGACTGGTCAAACAAGTGGAACATGTCCTTCAATCCTGACAAATCTCACACTCTTACTATGTCTCTCCGAAAAGACCGACTGGAAAACCCTCCCATCTACTTTCTCAACAATCCTCTCCAAGAATTTCTGTCACTCAAGCTTTTGGGTCTCACTATCTGCCATGATCTTTCTTGGGAAAACCCCATTTCCAAGCTGGCTTCCAAAGCCAGTCGCCAACTGGGCATAATCCGTCATGCGAAGTCCTTCCTTGGCACACCTGAGCTCCTTACCACATACAAGGCTTTCATCCGCAGCTCAATGGAATACTGTTCCCCCCCTCTGGGCCAGTGCTCCTGCCTTACACCTAGCTCGACTTCACGCTGTTGAAACCAAAGCTTTCAGAATCATTGGAATCTCCTGAGATGAAGCTAACTCCGAGGGCCTTTCACTCACTCACCGCAGGCAGGTTGGTGGTCTTTCTGTCTTCTACCGATTCCTCTCCGGCCTTGCTTCCCCAGCTCTCTCTGTGCTCTGTCCCCTAAATATTCCTACAGGTCACACAATATCTGCCAGCAACCCTCTTATGGTGAAACTGCCAAAATCTAGGCTCTCTGCTCACCTTCACTCTTTTATCCCCCTTTTTCCCACCTCTGGAACAAACTCCCCCACTCCCTTCAATCCCACTCCTCCCTCCAGGTCTTTAAAACAGCTGTTCACCACCATATCTTATCTTCCCCCATCCAAAACCTTGATCTTTTCTACCCCCGCTAATTCACCCCAGATACACTTTTTCGAAATTCCAACTTCTTTCCTGGAAGTCCTTGCAGTGTCCATATGTTTTATACCTCTCCTACCTCCCCCCAAGCCCTCTCCCTCCCACCGTTCTCTCGATGTCCCTGCTCTCAAATGTTGTGTTTGTGTACCTCGCCCTCTCTCCCCATCTTGTCTGCCGCTCCACTTATTTTGTGTTTTATGTGTTGGTTTGTGTTGGTTTGACTTTTTGTGTGATTAATGCTAGCTTTCGCGAGCCTTGATCTTGTATACAAAAAAAAATAAAAAAATCAGTCGATGTGAAATTGTTCCTTTCTGTCATTTATCTCCGACGTTGCCTTCACTATATACAATTATAATAGTTGTGTTCCTTTCCTGTGAAATTGTTCCTTTCTGTCATTTATCTCAGACGTTGCCTTCACTATATACAATCACGACACACCAATATCGTATATTTTACCCATTTTCCCACATTTTAACAGATGTTGTAATACGATCTCTTGTCGCCTCTTTCAGGTTGCTTTGAAGAAGGCAAAATCTTTGGAAGATGCACCAATGGTAAGTTTGTGTTTATATTGAGATTGTGGTGTTTTTAACTGTTGAACTAGCAACACAGTTTAACTTACCTCTGAACTGTCCTGGCAGAATCTTTGTCTGTGATACATCTTTGTCTCTTGGCCCCTGAGGCTGTGCGTCTCTGTGTGAGAGTTACAATCTCGTGGTCATTGTGATGGGGTGACTTAACCTGAATCCAGCTTATAGAAGGAATTTGTATACTTTTCTCTCTTTTCTCCTTTTTTTTTTTTGCAGCTGTTCCATGAATTTGCGATGATGAAGGGCCTTCGTCACATAAATATTGGTAAGCATGGATTTCACTCAAACTTATTGAAGTTTGATTGTAATAGAATATATCAATACTCGTATAATAGTAATATGAATGCTTCGAATGAAATGCACCTTTTTATATCAACTTCATTGAATTCAAGAAGGAATTTGATCTTGTTCAGAAAGCAAGCCTGTGGAAATTTCTGAGATCTTATGGAATTCCACAGAAGATGATCACTCTAATCAGCAAATTCTATGAACACTTTGACTGCAGTGTCATCCTGAACACTTCCTTATCACGGTGGTTCCCGGTAGAGTATGGAGTTCGCCAAGGTTGTATTATATCACCTATCCACTTTCTGATTACTATCGACTGGATCATGAGGAACACCACATCAGATAGACCTAGAAGCATCCAGTGGACCGTTTCCACCCAACTTGAAAGTCTGGATTTTGCTGACGATTTCGCTGTTTTGTCATCAAGGGAGACGCATCTGACTTCACTGATTTACTCACCTGCTTTAACCTCACTCAACATGTCGACTTTCCTACCCATATCCGTGGTCACATTTTGGACCTTGTCTGCTCCACTGGATTAAATTTGCACCATCTCTCTGGCTCCGACCTCACCCTCTCTGACCACTTAGCCATCACTCTGACCATCAACATCCCCGCCCCAACACCAAGGCATTATCGCACTATCAACTTCCGTAAGCTAAACGCTCTTTCACCTACCTCATTCTCATCCACCCTCTCTAAAAAAATGTCCACTTCTCCCTTCATTGACCTCCACACCCCTTCCGACCTCACTGACTACTACAACCACACTCTCTCCTCCTGCCTTGACCAACTTGCGCCTGTAAAAACCAAAACAGTTTCTTTCACCCATTCTGCTCCCTGGTTTACCCCTGAACTCCGCCTGATGAAAACTCGTGCTCGCCAACTTGAAAGACTCCGCAATAAAACGGGTCTCACAGTTCACTCCCAAGCCTACAAGGACCACCTACAACACTACAAAGATGCCCTCTCCCGCGCCCGCTCCGCCTACTACTCTCAAATTATCCACTCTGGCTCCAGAAACCCAAAAGCACTCTTCTCGACAATAAACAAACTCCTCCGCCCCCTGAACACCACCACCCAGTCATTCACAGTAGACAACTGCATCTCCTTCCTCTCTTTCTTCCAACGCAAAATTGCCAACATCTACAACAGCTTGACCACCGCCGCACCCACTCCTCCAACCACCTGCCCCCCCTTGTCCTGCCATCCCTTGTCTCGGTTCTCCCCAATCTCCCCTACTGACCTCTCTGAACTCCTCATAGGAATGAAAACTGCCACCTGCACTCTTGACCCCATCCCCTCCAGCTTTGTCAAGGCCTCCCTCCCTGCTCTCTCTCCACTTATCATTGCAACAATAAACTCCTCCCTGTCTACAGGCATCGTCCCACCTTCCCTCAAAATTGCTGCTGTTACCCCCATTCTAAAAAAACCTGGTCTAAACCCTGACACCCTAAACAACTTCAGACCCATCTACAACCTACCTTTCTGTCAAAAGTTTTGAAACGCGCTGTAGCCACTCAACTCAAACATCATCTCTCTGCCAATAACCTGTATGAAACATTCCAATCCGGATTCCGCTCCAACCACAGTACTGAAACTGCTCTCCTCAAAATCACCAACGACCTTCTCCTCTCCTCTGACGCTGGCAACCTCAACATTCTCGTCCTCCTCGACCTCAGCGCTGCCTTTGACACCATCGATCACACCATCCTCCTCACCCGACTTGAATCCACCTTTAACGTTACCGGCACTGCCCTCTCTTGGATTAAATCATACCTCTCTGACAGACGCCAGTTCATCTCCATCAATAACTGCAAATCCCCCACTGCTCCCCTCCCCCAAGGTGTCCCCCAAGGTTCAGTTCTTGGCCCCCTCCTCTTCATCCTTTACCTGTCCCCCCTCGGTCACTTAATCCGCCATCATGGTCTCCAATTCCACTGCTTCGCCGATGACATCCAGCTTTTCATCTCCACCAAGTCCGTCTCCACCGACACCCACTCTATCCTGACAAACTGCATCACTGAAATAAAATCCTGGCTTCAAATCAACTTCCTCAAGCTTAACTGTGATAAATCTGAAATAATCATCATTGGCCCAAAAACGCTCACAAAATCCACCCATAACTTTGCCCTCAACATCGACGGTGTCCCAGTATCCACCTCCCCTCACATCCGGAATCTTGGCGTCATCTTTGACCAAACCCTTTCCTTCGACAAATACAGTCATCCCTCGCTATATCGCGGTTCACTTTTCGCGGCTTCGGTACATCGCGGGTTTTTCTCGCTAGTATATGTAAAATTATATCGCCGATTTTTCGCTATATCGCGGGATTTTGCGGTATAAATGTATTTTTATATACTATTATTTAAAATATTTTTGTGGTAAAATAAGCATTTTCTTGCCTAAAAATTTTAAAAAGTAAAGAAATAAGAAAAATACAGTAATTAAAACATATTGTGAGTGAAGTGAGTGAAGTGAGTTTTGGGCACACCCCCTTCCTTCTCCGGGGCCAGTAGAGCCAAACAAGGTCTCCGGGAAGGAAACGAGGTGTGTGAGCCCGAGCGTCATACCGCGTTTTCATCTGCGAAGAAGCCACCCCAATTTGCTTCCTCGCAAACTCATGAGCCTTTTCCATGCTCGCTTTCAAATTGGTTGCGTAGCTCTCCACAGTTGGCTCACCCGGTTCCCCTGGTGACGGTCCCATCAACAAATCTGTGGGGACTCGCATCTCCCTACCGAACATCAACAAGGCGGGGGTGCACCGAGTGGTCGCATGCTGGGCGGTCCGGTATGCCATCAATATAAAGGGAAGGTGCTCGTCCCAATCCTGTTGGTTTTCAGATGTAAAGAGGGCCAATTGTGTCAACAGCGTCCGGTTGAACCTCTCTACCATCCCATCCGATTGAGGCCTCAGGGGAGTCGTCCGGGTCTTATGAATTTGGAGGAGCTCGCACACCGACCGCAGGAGGGCAGATTCAAAGTTCCGGCCCTGGTCAGTGTGTAGCTCCCTTGGGACGCCAAATCGGGAGAAGAATCCCTCAACTAGAACTTGAGCTACCAGCCGGGCTTCCTGGTTGGGCAATGGGTAGGCCTCTGGCCACTTGGTGAAGTAATCCATTGCCACCATAATGTACCGATTCCCTCGGCGGGTGGCTGGCAGGGGCCCCACCACATCTACTGCCACCCGCTCGAGCGGTGCCCCGACATTGTACACCTGGAGCGGGGCCTTGCGCGCACGTGGGGGTCCCTTCTTACCGCGGCAGAGGTCGCAGGATCTCACCCAATTTTGAATGTCTCTGCCCGAATTCACCCAGTAGAACCTCTGTCGTAATTTGGACAAAGTCTTGGCCACGCCCAAATGTCCCATTGTCCTAGTCCCATGCACGTGCCCCATAACCACTTCCTTCAATTTGTTAGGTACAATTATCAACCAGGAAGCTACATCACCCATTGGTGTCACCCACTTTCTGAACAAATAGCCCTCTTTCAACCCCAACATCTGCCACTGTGCCCAATAGGCCTTTACCTGGGCTCCGTGTGGAGCAATCTCCTCCCAAGAGGGTCTTTTGTCCTCCTCTAGCCACTGAAAAAGGGGCCCCAAAACGGGATCCTCCCTTTGACTCTCTTGCCAATTCACATCGCCCAATTCCTGTGGGGGTTGTGGCAAAGTTCGCCTGGTCACTCTCGCTGCATATAGGCATGCATCAATTTGGCCCTGCCCAATTGGATCCTTGGCTTCTTGTCTATCACAAAATTTACACTGTGCATCCCAACAGGGGCGCCGAGAGAGAGCGTCTGCATTGGCATGTGCTTTGCCAGGCCGATGTTGCACAGTGAAATTATACTGCTGCAGCCTCTCAAGCCACCTTGCAATTTGCCCCTCCGGCTCTTTGAACCGAAGGAGCCATTGCAAGGAGGCATGATCCACTCGGATCACAAACTCCCTCCCATAAAGGTAAGGGTGAAAGTGTCCAACTGCAGACAGCAAGGCCAATAGTTCTTTGCGGGTAACGCAATAATTTCGTTCGGGCCTCGAAAGTGCCCGACTGTAATACGCAATAGCCCTCTCGACTCCCTGTTGCATTTGTGACAACACAGCTCCCAATCCCTCCTGGCTCGCATCTGTGTCCAGGATGTAATTGCCATCATCTGTCGGGTATGCCAAAACTGGGGCCTCCACCAGACGTTGTTTTAAGTGACTGAATGCCTCGATGCAGCTCTCTGACCATACAAATTTGGCTCCTTTCTCTGTCAATTTGTGCAAAGGTCTTGCAATTTCCGCGAAATTTGCCACAAATCTTCTGTAGTACGAGCAGAGGCCCAAAAATCCTCGGACCTCCCTTACATTTTTAGGGGCGGGCCACTCTTTTACAGATTTTACCTTTCCTGGGTCAGTGGCCACGCCGCTCTCACTGATCACGTGACCCAGGTAAGTCACTTCCCTCCTGAAAATTTCACACTTGCTCGGATTTAATTTCAACCCGGCACCCCTTAATCTCCCAAATACGTCTGACAAATTTTCGACAGCCTGTTCAAATGTGGGAGCGTGGACCAATACATCATCCAAATAGACGAGGCAAGTCTGCCACGGTAAGCCAATTAAAACACGTTCCATCAGACGCTCAAACGTGGCAGGGGCATTGCACAATCCAAAGGGCATGACGACAAACTGCCAGAGACCCTTTCCTGTGGTGAACGCCGTTTTCTCCCTCGCCTCTTTATCCATTTCCACCTGCCAATAACCGCTCTTTAAATCCAACGTGGAGAACCACGTTGAGCCTGAAACGGCATCGAGGGTGTCATCGATCCTTGGCAGGGGATACGAGTCCTTGAGTGTCACATGATTGAGCTGGCGGTAATCCACACAGAACCGAGTGGTCCCATCTTTCTTCTTTACCAGCACAATGGGTGACACCCAAGGACTCACCGAGGGCTCGATAAATCCGGCTCTTTCCATTTTGCTCACCTGTTCCTCTGCCTCCTCTTTCTTAGCGAAAGGGAGCCGCCTCGGCGGTTGGCGAACAGGCCGAGCCTCGCCAGTACTAATTTTGTGCCTGACGAGACTCGTGCGTCCAACATCCTCGGGGGAGAGAGAAAAAACACCCAAGTTCTTACCAACCAAATTGTGCAACGTCTCTACCTGCTCCGATGTTAGGCCCTCTTCAGAGCGTGTCATCATGTCCCGCACTCCCTCTGACCAATCACATTTCCCCAAATTTTGCCCTCCTTCCGGCTGTACTGGCAAGCATGTGGATCCACCTCCTCCGGTGACCTCTACTACACTACTGCATTTGGCTACGATGGCTCCGCCCCTTATAGTGCGGGGGCTGTCGGACAAGTTGAGCAGCCTGACTGCCAGCATAGGCCCACGGGTGTCTATGAGGGTGCGACCCACCATTAATTCCTCCGTCCCCTGCGAGGACCACGACTCCACTAGCCCCAGCTGGCCAATGGGTTGAGCACCTGCTGCTAACTCCGCCATCACGACTCTCTCGGACCTGGGAGGCACGGTCACAGTGCGCGGCACCTCCAGCCACGTCCCCTGCACCTCCTCGTCATCCCCCAGTCCCATTAACTGCAGCCTCTCGGTGCCCAACCACATATGACCACGCCCAAGGTCTAATTGGCAGTCATGTTCCACCAGGAAACTCAGTCCCAACAGACACTGATCGCACACCCCCGCCACCCACACAACCACGCTGACCTCCAGGCCACCCAACTCCATCCTCACCACTCCGCGTCCCAATATTGGTGCCGTTGCCCCCGTAGCCAGTTGAAGGCTGTGTCCTTCTACCCTATCAATTTTGTCCCAGCCTCCAACACTCTGGTCTAGCACACCCGGATTGATAATGGTGTCACTGGCTCCAGTGTCCACCACAGCCTCACAAAATTCTCCCTCAATTTTGCATCTAACCCTTAGATTACCCGTGCCAATTTGTCCGCAATTCACTACTTCCACCAAAGGAGGGCGCTTCTCCACACACTTGCCAGCCGAGCATGGCCCCGTATGCTCGGCTCGTTCTAGTTTCCCGCACACTCTACCGCTATTGGCCCAGGCGGAGGTGGTGGTCCTCTGTCTGGCACCTGTGGACCTCCTCTGTCTGGCACCTGCTGACCTACTGGGGGCCCCCTCCTTTCTGGACTGCGAAGCCTGTCAGGAGGTGGGGGCCCATATGGTTGCCGACAATTCCTCTGACTGTGCCCTCTTCTCCCACATCTAAAACAAGTCCCCAAGAACGGACCCCTCTGGTAGCCAGGCGGAGCCCCCCTTTCTCCCGGCCCAGCCCGATAAAAATCAGGCCGTCCCGATGACCAACCTGGACCACCCTGTCGTGACTCGCTCCCTGCAAATTGTCCCCCCATCAAATTTGTCAGCTGGCGGCTGATCCCCCTTAACATTCGCCCGATGTCATCCTCTGGCTTTTCCCGATCCCGCACCTCGGTCTGCCGTACCGTCACAGGTGCCCTCTCCGATGCGCGGTTCGACCTTCTCAAAAAGGTCAGTCTCGCCGCGCATTCCGCTGCCCGGTGCACCGTGGGTGGGTCCTGTAACTCCACCAACGTCCGGACCTCAGGATCAGGGAGAGCCGCCATAAATTTTTCTATCGCCAGCTTGTCCCACGCCTGTGCTGGTAGGTCCCTGTATGCTATCCTCACAGACTGGTATATATCCTGGGCCAGCTCCTGCAACGTCTCATTAGGCTTTTGCCTGCGATGCAGCAGCTGTGCCCTGACCAGGTCGCACCTTGCGCCTGTCCCGTACCTGTTATTCAAGGCCTCACAAATGGCCTTGCTGGTCAATATTCCCTCTGGGACTACGTTCAACACGTCGGCGGCTGACCCACGCAGTGTCGCCACCAGATTCCCCATGCGCTCCCGCTCTCCCCAACCATTGAGCTGAGACACGCACTCAAATTGTGTCAGGAAAGCCTCGAGGCTCCCTGATCCGTCAAAATGTACGAGGGGGATTGTTTTTCCAGAGACTCTATTCCCCGATTCCTCTCTGTCCAAATCCAGTCCGGGGCCAAAACACCCCCCCAACTGGGTATTCCGTTTCGGAGCCTCTGGTGTCCAAATGTGGCTCGTGGTGAGGGTCTCCTGGGTCCCCTTAATCTGGTCCTGAAAATGTTTAACCGACCTACTCACCTCTTCCTTCAGGCTCTCTTGAACCCGACCAACCTCCTTCTTGATGGTATTGTCCCAGATCTCCAGTCGCTCCTGCATAAAATCACTCACCCTTTCATTATCCATTAGTGGCCCCCACAGGCCTTTCTCAATTAACCCTTGCTCCTGCTCTTTTATGCGGGTTTCCAACCCCCTCACCTCCTCGGCCAATTTGCCCCCCTGTCGGTTGAGCAGTCCCCATTCCTCACTCTGCTGTAGCATTCTGGCATCCACCCGGCCCCGATAGCCTTCCAGGTCCCCATTTGCTTTATCAATTCGAGCATTTGTGGCACCAATCTGACCCTCCAACTTTTCCCCCATTTGGACAGCCTGGGTCACGCCCTCCTCTATTTTTGACATTAATTCTTCCCGTTTCAATTCAATTTCCACCCCTATGGCTTTTTCCATCTCCCCCATTTGAGTTTCTACTTTACCCTCAAATTTCCCCAGTCTGTCCGTAATTTGGTTTTGCACTCTCCCTTCTATGCCATCAATTCGTTCCCCCAGCTGCTGTGCCATTTCCCCAATTTTTCCTTCCAATTGTTCATTCCTTTGTTTTATTTCATTCCTCCATTCCTTCCCCTGTGACTCCATTTTATTTTCCATCCCTTCAATTTTATTTTCCAACCCACTTTTCATTTCTCCCATTTGTTCCTCCAATCGATCACTCATTCCCTTCATTCCTTCCCTACATTCCTTCCCCTGAGACTCCATTTTATTTTCCATCCCACTTTTCATTTCTTCCATTTTTCGAAGCAATTGACCCAACATCTGGTCGGTTGTCGGGGCCGTTCCTACTACTCCCGACTCCCCGGTGGGGGAGGGGGATAAGTTGGTGCTCGGGACGAGGGAGGTTCCAAGGCTCACCTCTGCATCTAATTCCCCTATTTCCGGCTCACTCCCGACGCTGACGGAGGCCTCGCTGCGTAATTCCATCTCGTCGACCTCCGACATCCGCTTTTCGGAAGGTCGTTCCCCGCGCGCGTATTTATTTTAATAATTCCTGAAACACAATTTAAATTTGACGAAGACGCGATATCGCGCTCCGTATGCCCAATTGATTATTAAATTTCTCCGCCTCGCCTATCCAAATTTTGCGTTCGAACGTCGGACGCAATGTACGCCCGACCGTGTCGATGTCTCGCCGCGGACAAAAAATTTGTCCGACGGATTCGAATCCTACACTCCTGACACCACTTGTCGCGTAACCGTGATTAACACCACCGTTACGGATGACCGATTGCGAGACTTTACACTCCCGAGGCGAAAACTCAATGGCGGACTCACGTTCAACACCCACGCGCGAAATGGCGGGACGCAGCGAAGGCTCCGCAGCCTTATCTATTAAAATGAAACACCCAGGAAACTGCGTTCAAATATGTACAGAAAATAATATAAGGATTTATTATTAAAAGTAAAGCCAGTGAAAAAGCACGCGCCGGTAATACTAATAACTAAATCGGGACGTCCCCACACGACTGATATCAGACACAAACGAGGGAGATTAATACGAAAATAACAAGTCACGTCGTGTACAGTGTACGCGGATTCGGGCTTATCTGTCTTTGTCGTCCTTGTGGCTGCCGTCCAACACCGCTCCTTTCGGCCCGATCGCACACCTCGCTCCAAGTTCCACGGCCCTCTGCCTCCGCCTCCAAGCGCCACCAGGCCTCGTCGGTCCAACGCAGGGCTGCACGAAGCAACCAAAAACCAAGTGCCAACTGCCAACTGCTGAGTGCCGAGTGCCAACTGCCAACTGCTGAGTGCCGAGTGCCAACTGCCAACTGCAACGAGCTGTGGTCACGAACTGTAGAAAATGGCACGAACCGTCAACTGCCACGAGCTCTCACTTCTCTCAACTGCCACTCCGGTACCGAACTGGGACGACTCGAGATCAGATCGCAACTCAACTCAACTCAACTGGCGAAAAATGGCGTCCGACCGTCGCATATATCTCTCCCCGATGACGTCACATTCGCGCACTCCTCAGCCAATCATATGGTCCCAACTCGCCGGTCACGCCCTCTACGGCATGCGACTCCTAACATCTCCCCCGTTACGCGACCCTGCGGTCCTGGCATAACACGTGCCGGCCCGGTTTGTAGGCCTTTGGAGGTGTACACGGTGGCGGCCAGCCGTGGCGGTGTTTTTGGCCTGGTTTCCTGTCAATTTAATACGAAGTCCTTGTCAGGGAAAGGGGATTATTTAATGTTGCGCCAAGGACCTAACTAATGTTTATGTGGTTTGCAGTGCCATAAAGGACAAAGGTTTGATTACTAGGTGATACTCACAGGGGCGTTACCTTTAACCCCTCACTATTTAACACTCGAATCTCCAGGTAGATCCACACTCATACATCTTACCCCGACAACCGCCTAAACATCAAGAACTTATTACATGTAGAGTCCCTGTCACGACAGCCGAGTACCTACCTATTCAGATCTACCTAGCTCTAGATGTTGCATTACCAAATTCATAACAATATTACAAGAAATAAAATACTGTACATAGTGTACAGTAGAAGGGTAGACAAAGAGTCGTGCGTATGGAAAACGCAGATGCGGCAGCTTCCACTTGCGCTAGTTACCCACGTAATGGGTAACTGTAATGCTCTTTCTGGCTGTGCAGTACATTCATCATCGTCATCACCTTCATCGTCATCAGTACTGCACAGCTAATTCATCATCATCTTCATCACGCAAGTTGTAGTATTGAAGAGCCGGGGCTCTTGCTTGATACGGACGAAATGACGGGCAAGACACAAACTCGTCCGAGAAGATATTTATTCTCAAAACCAACTCGGGAACACTGAAAAGCCCGTTTATCGGGCTGCATTATAAAGCACAACCAGAAACCGAAAGCCACGCCTCTCAAGCGTGGCGTGCTTCGGTGGTCACGTGATCAACAGGTGTAGCTGATTATCTATCTATAATTCCAGTAATCTCTGTGTGTTTGTTTGTACGTTTGTACGTTTGTACGTTTGTACGTTTGTACGTTTGTTTGTCTGTGACCGCTGTTTCTCGACAACCACGGGTCCGATATACTTTAAACTTGCCAGGTATATTGCTGGGGACCCGAGGATGTGCCTTTTCAAGGTTTCATATTAATCGGACAATTACTTACCGAGCTATGTCCAAAAAACGATTCAACCAATCAGAGAGCAGCGAGCTATCGCGTGTGCCGAACGTGGCGGACACACTCTGCCTCGGATGGCACATTTGAGAGCGTATTCATTTATTTCACGTTTGCAAACTATGTTGGCGCTATGTTGGCGTTAAACTATGTTTTAAAACTAATAAAAACCATTTCATGTAAATAGAGGGGGGGGGGGGGGGGATTGTCACTGTACTCGCACGAGCAGATGGCGGAAGTGCCTGACCGCCAAGTGAAGTCCGAGCAACTCGCGGTCGAAGGTACTGTAACGGCGTTCGGGCGGGCGAAGCTGCCGGCTAAAGAACGCCAGCGGTTGCCAAGCTCCGTTTTAAAACTAATTAAAACCCCGGGGGGATTGTCACTGTACTCGCAAGCCGTTCGCCGTTCGCTTTGGCGTTGCGAATGGACCAAAACATTTCATGCACCAAACCATTTCATGTAAAGCGTTCGCCGTTCGCTTTGGCGTTGCGAATGGACCAAAACATTTCATGGACCAAACCATTTCATGTAAATAGAGGGGGGGATATAATTTTAGATATAGATATAGTACGGGCATGCCCTAGTACCCGCAAAGAGCGGCACGCTTTAGCGGTCACGTGACCAGCCACTCTCGCGTCCCGGGGATCCCCGCCGGTGACGTCACCGGCTGGAGCAAGGAGATTCTGATGCTGGTCTTGCTTGGGGGACCCATGGGTAGCTACAGTATCTTCAATGGTGAGTACCCATTAGAATTTTATATGTTGTTAAAATTACGTATGTTTAAGAGTGTAAAAAGTGTTTAAGAGTATAGGAAGTGTTTATAAGAGTATGGGAAAGGTTAATAAGAGTGTGGGGAGGGTCATAAAGCTTTAAAATATATATAAATAAAAAAATAAAAATATGGTCGCTACTTCGCGGATTTTCGTCTATCGCGGGGGGTTCTGGAACGTAACCCCCGCGATAAACGAGGGATCACTGTACACTAAACAGATCACAAAGTCAGCCTTCTTTCACCTGAAAAACATTGCCCGTCTCCGCTCATCCCTCTCCTCCACGGCTGCAGAAACCCTCATCCACGCCTTCATCACCTCCCGTCTGGACTACTGCAATAGTCCAGATGGGAGGTGATGAAGGCACCTCAGCAAAGCAAAGGACTTCTGTGACTCACTGGGATTGACACAATCTGTCAATTTCCCGACCCAGATCTCAGCCAATGGAGTTTCTTCTCTTCTAGACTTGGTTATGACAAACTTCCCTGCTAATGTCTGCTGCTCTTCTTCTGCTCCAATCGGTTCTTCTGATCATGTGCTTGTCAAAGTGGACATCTCTCTGGCCATTCTCAGAGAGCCTCCTCAGCGTCGAAGAGTCTGGCATTTCACTCAGGCCGACTGGGACGGGCTTCAAGCAGCCATCAATCGTCTGGATTGGTCTCCCATCTCCACTGCCTCTGACATCAATTCTTCCTGGGAATTCTTCCAAAGCAAACTGATCTCTCTCATGCACAGATTTATCCCATCTCGTCTTCAGTTGTCTTACCCTTCCTCCCGTCCATGGTACACCGAATCTTGTGGTGAGGCAGTTGCCCTGAAACAACTTGCCTTTGCCTCTTGGAAGGCTAATCCAACTGAAGGCAATCTCAGTTCCTTCCACCAAGCTCGGAACAAGTGTGTGTCTACCCTCAGGAGTGCCAGGAAGCACTATCTCTCCTCACTCAAGAACGAACTCTCAAACCTGTCTCCTTCCTCCAAATCCTGGTGGCGTCTGGTCAAATCCGTTTCTGGTGTTTGTTCCCCCTCCATCCCCTCCCTTACCTCAAATGGCCACACAGTTGACATCGCACGTGACAAAGCCGAATGCCTCAACTCTGTGTTTGCCTCAAAATCCTTAGTCCCAAACCCATCTCTCTCTGTTCCCACCTTTCCCAGTCGAACCCAACTGCTCCTGGACTCTGTGTCCTTCTCTCCTGACAAGGTGGAGGAGTTTTTGTCTAACCTCGACTCTGATTCTGCAACTGGACCAGACGGCATCAGCCCACGGGTCCTAAAATCCTGCTCTGCCACTCTATCTCACCCTCTCTCTGTTCTTTTCACCCTATCTTTTGCTCAAGGTCATCTGCCAGCATCCTGGAAATCAGCAAACATTACCGCTTTACACAAAAAAGGTGCAAAAACAGATCCTTTTAACTACAGACCAATCAGCCTGCTCCCAATTATCAGCAAAGTCATGGAATCCATCATTGCTTCGGATATGAAATCTTTCCTCTTCTCCAATGGCTTGATCTCTGATCATCAATTTGGATTCAGACCAGGTCACTCTACTCTGGACATGCTGCTTCTCCTGTCTCAACAATGGATGGAGGTCCTCAATGCCAAACAGGAAATTAGAGCTGTCTCCCTCGACATATCACGTGACTTCGATACGGTCTGGCACCCAGCTCTGCTCACCAAACTCTACTCCTATGGTATCCATGGAAATCTCCATGCATGGCTTGCGGACTTCCTCTCTGGTCGTAGTCAACGTGTGGCCCTGAATGGATTTCTCTCATCTCCCCTTCCTGTTCAGGCTGGAGTTCCCCAAGGCAGTGTGCTGGGCCCTGTGCTTTTTCTGGTCTTTATCAATGATCTCTCCGACTCTCTGGAAAATCCTCTCTATCTCTTTGCTGATGACTCCACTCTCTGCCGCTCCATTCCTCTTCCCTCAGATCGGCAGTCTGCAGCCTCCTCACTCTCTGAAGACCTGGACAAAATCACAGACTGGTCAAACAAGTGGAACATGTCTTTCAATCCTGACAAATCTCACACTCTTACTATGTCTCTCCAAAAAGATCGACTGGACAACCCTCCCATCTACTTTCTCAACAATCCTCTCCAAGAAGTTCTGTCGCTCAAGCTTTTGGGTCTCACTATCTGCCATGATATTTCTTGGGAAAACTACATTTCCAAGCTGGCCTGCAAAGCCAGTCGCCGACTGGGCATCCTCCGTCGTGCGAAGTCCTTCCTCGGCACACCTGAGCTCCTCACCACATACAAGGCTTTCATCCGCAGCTCAATGGGAAACTGTTCTCCCCTATGGGCTGGTGCTCCTGCCTCACACCTAGCTCGGCTTCACGCTGTTGAAACCAAAGCTTTCAGAATCATTGGAATCTCCCGCGATGAAGCTATCTCTGAGGGCCTTTCACTCACTCACTGCAGGCAGGTAGGTGGTCTTTCTGTCTTCTACCGACTCCTCTCCGGCCTTGCTCCCCCAGCTCTCTCTGTGCTCTGTCCCCCAAATATTCCTACAGGTCGCACAAGATCTGCCAGCAAGCCTCTGATGGTTAAACTGCCAAAATCTCGACTCTCTGCTCACCTTCACTCCTTCATTCCTCTTTTCTCCCGCCTCTGGAACAAACTCCCACACTCCCTTCAATCCCACTCCTCCCTCCAGGTCTTTAAAACAGCTGTTCACCACCATCTCTTATCTTCCCCCATCCAAAACCTTGATCTTTTCTACCCCCGCTAATTCACCCCAGATCCACCTTGTTTGAAATTCCAACTTCTTTCCTGGAAGTCCTGGCAGTGTCCATATGTTTTATACCTCTCCCACCGCCCCCTTCCCATGCCCCCCCCCCCCCCAAAGCCCTCGCCCTCTCTCAGATCTCTCGATGTCTCCATGTCTCTCGGTCCCTGCTCTCAAATGTTGTGTTTGTGTCCTTCCCCCTCTCTCCCCATCTTGTCTACCGCTCCCGATGTTATATGTTTTATGTGTCGGTTTGGCTTTATGTGTGATTAATGTTCGCTCTTTCACGAGCCTCGATCTTGTATACAAAAAAAAAGAAAAAAGAAAACAAAAAAGCCTTCTCTATGGTTCACCCTCAACAATCACCAATAAACTCCAATACATTCAGAACTCTGTTGCCCGTCTACTCACCCATTCCCGGACCCGTGACCACATCACCCCCGTCCTTTACAAGCTTCACTGGCTCCCCATCCCCCAGATAATCCAGTACAAAATCCTCCTCTTGACATACAAAGCCCTCCATAACCTGGCCCCATCCTACCTGGCTGACCTCCTCTCCAGACACACTCCCACCCGCAACCTCCGCTCTGCTGGTACCAACCTCTTGACCCCCTCCATCCGGACCAAATTCAGATCCTGGGGGGACAGGGCCTTCTCCATCGCTGCTCCCACCCTCTGGAACTCACTACCTCACACCATCAGAGACTCCTCCTCACTCACCACATTCAATCACTAAAGACCCACCTGTTCAACACTGCATTCAACATTCAACCCACAGCATTTAACCCCTGACTATCACTTCTCCTTCTCCCTCCTTTTGCTTTTAATATTTCCCTATTGATTCTTGTCTTTTTGCAATTGTTGTTTTCATGTATTGTTATGCATTATGTTTTCCACTCTGTCAAAGCGCCTTTGGGCTTCTGGAAAAGCGCTATACAAAATAAATGAATTATTATTATTAATTATTATTATTATTATTTGCAAGGACAAACTGACAGGCCAGCTAGCTTTATCAGAAGGACAGATCTTAATGTCAATACCACCAAGACAAAGGTGATCAGCATCAACACCGTACCTCCTGCATCCATTACTGTAAATGGAGAAGTCCGAGAGGCTGTAGATGAGTTTACATACCTCGGCAGTCTAATCAGCAAAGACAATGGAGCCAAGAAAGACATCGAGGCAAGACTCAGCAAAGCTTGTAATGCATTTGCTTTACTCCATTCTATCTGGAAGTCGAAGCAGTACTGCCTGAAGACAAAAATAAGACTTTATAACAGCAATGCCAAGTCTGTTCTTCTGTGTCGTTCTGAGTGCTGGCAGGTACTTAAGTCAAAATGGGCAAGGTGGAATCTTTCCACAATGGATGCCTTTGGAAAATCTGCGGCATCTTCCAGCAAAATAAGATATCCAACAAAGACTTGTATGAAAAAACCGGTTGCTACAGCATTGCCCTTGAAATTAAGTGTTGCGGCCTACAATGGCTTGGCTACGTGCTTGGAATGTCCCCTGACTGAATCCCCAATGTTGCTTTCGGATGGACAGGGCCAGGAAGGAGGGAAACAGGCAGGTAAAAATCAATTTGGCGTAGGACTGTGGTAACTGATCTGGAGGAGTTGGTTCTATCATAGTGTGAGGCACAGAATGTAGCTCAGGATCGTGAAAAATGACGAAACCTTGTAGCAGTCTTAATCGATTGATGTTGAGCAATCTGCTGATGTGGACCTGCGGCCGGGTTGTAGATCTGTCGTTTGGAGAGGTTCTGGGCTGAAAGGATCAAAACCTCAATGAAAGTCGGTGCCCAGCTTATTTTCCAGGCAGTTGGAAAAATCAGTCAATTGCTTATAAGTTAAGATTATAACTTTAAATATCATAGATTTTACAAGTACTTACTTGCACATAGTATATCTGTGCATGTGTGTTTGTCGATGTGTGTTTATATGTATTTGTGTCGGTATATGTTTCTATGTTTTTATCAACAGAAAAAAATATATATATATATTCTTATGCCATAAGATTCTTATGCCATATTAACTAATCCTTCCACTATCTTGTTTCCCTTCAGTGAATTTGATCGACTTCCTGCTAAAAGAACGAGGCAGTCACCACGTGGTCCTCGTTTTGGAGTATTTGGAAGGAGGTGAGGTTTCTGACATCATTTTGCTGACAATCCACTGTTTGTGTCAAGTCCACTTTTACTTGAGAAGCTAAATAAGTTTGTCATTAGTAAACATGAATTATGATGTCCTGATAGTTGGACCACCTCTTTCAGTTCTGACAAATCTCAGTTTCACTCTGTCACTCCGGGACGATTGTAAAAAAACAACCAACTGATCTCTTTTCCTGGTCAGACACAAGAAGTGGTTCGGTTTCTTGACTTTATAGGGTTCACCATCAACAATTGTCTTGAAGAAGTTCTGTCACTCAAGCTTTTGGCTCTCACTATCAGCCATGATCCTTCCTGGGGAAAACACATTTTCACGCTGGCCTTCAAAGCCAGTCACCGACTGGGCATCTTCCGTCGAGCGAAGTCTTTTCTGGGCACTTCTGAGCTCCTCACCACATACAAAGCTTTCAGCCGCAGCTCAATGGAATACTGCTTTCCCCTCTGGGCTGGTGCTCCTACCTCACACCTAGCTCGTCCTCACGCGGTTGAAACCAAAGCATTGACAATCATTGGAATCTCCCACGATGAAGCTGATTCTGAGGGCCTTTCTCTTTCTCATCGCATGTAGGTGGTCTTTCTGTCTTCTACTGACTCCTCTCTGGCCTTGCTCCCCTTGCTCTGTGTGTGCTCTGTCCCCGAAATATTCCTGCAGGACACACAAGATCTGCCAGGAACCCACTGCTGGTGAAACTGCCAAAATCAAGACTCTCTCTGCTCACCTTCACTCCTTCATTCCTCTTTTCTCCCGCCTCTGGAACAAACTCCCACACTCTCTTCAATCCCACTCCTCCCTCCAGGTCTTTAAAACAACTGTTCATCACCATCTCTTATCTTCCCCCATCCAAAACCTTGATCTTTGCTACCCCCATTGCTACACCCAAAATCCACCTTTTTTCAATCTCCGACTTCATTCCTGAAATTCCTAGTCGTGTCCACTTGTTTTATACCGTGTACCCCTCTCCCCTCCCCCAACCCCCTCCCTTCCACAGATCAACTGATGTCCCTGTTCTCTACCGTTGTTGTGCTTGTGTGCTTTCCTCTCTTCCCCTCTTGTCTCCCGCTGTTTTTATTGTATGCTTTATATGTCCGTGCTCTTACACGAGCCTCGATTCTGTATACAAAAAAAGAAAAAAAAGAATGCAGGTGGTGATCTCATGTCACCCTCCATCCTTTCCTCAATATTTTTTTCTTTTCCCATGAACCCTCTTTTCATTCTACACTTCACTTCCAGTGTCCTGTGTGGATTCACTTCCAGTTTCAAACCCTCCCTTCCCTCCTCCCCCCTCCCCCCCTCTCTCTCTCTCTCTCTCTCTCTCTCTCTCTCTCTCTCTCTCTATCTCTATCTCTATCTCTATCTCTATCTATATCTCCCTCTCTATCTCCCTCCACTTTTCCTATTCATTCTTCCCCCTCATTGTGTCCATCTGTGGCCCTCTATCACCTTGCTCTTCCATGACCTTCGATTTTGTAAGCAAATTTTTAGGTCGCCTGGGACGAAGTTCCGGGGAGCTTATGCGATGGCGCGTCGTCCGTCCGTCAGTCCGTAAGCACTTGCAACTTCTTCTCCGAAACCGCTGAAGGGATTGTGACCAAATTCGGCTCAAATGATGTTTGTTATGTTGCGACTAAAGTTTGTTCAGGGCATGAAAAACATTGAGGTCTAAGGGGGTGTACCAGGGGACAAAGTGGATCCACGTTTGACCCCCCAAAATAGGAATTTGCTTTTTCCTCTGAAACTACGCACACTATTTCGATGAAACTTGACCACAACCTTCATCACCCTTTATGTACCAAAGTTTGTTCACTGCACGAATAAAATCGAATTCTAAGGGGGTCTACGGTGAGTCATCGTGAGTCCAGGTATGGCCCCCCAAAATAGATATTTGCTTTCTTTTCAGAAACTACACCCACACTTTGGATGAAACGTGACCCCAACCTTCACCATCCATGACGTACCAAAGTTTATTCACAGCATGAAAAAAAAAAATCGGGATCTAAGGTAGTCAAGTTTGTCAAATTTCTAAAATCCTCAGTTTTCATCAGATTGTCTTGAAATTTGAAGAGGATTTGCATACCAGGTCACTCAATTCAAACACCGATTAATTTTGAGGTCATCATTGGCCAACAACTTATTTTAGGGATTTCGCAAGTATCGTGCGATGCATGACATATTGTTTGTTCGTTTGTTTGTTTATTGTCTTATGATTACGTTAGTATGGTTGTAAATGCTGCCCTGTCTTCTAGCAACCATTGAAATTGGTTTGAAATGCCATGATACAGTTTAAAATACCTTTAGTCAGTGTAGTGCACTGCTTTATTCTTCCAGGTGAGTGCCCCGGCTTATTGCCCCTATGTTTTTCATTATCTTTCTCATTTTGTGATTATTTTAACAATGAAACATTCCAATCTTCCAAAACAAAACAACTTTTCCTCTACTAGTTTCTCAAAAATGAAAAATCTCATCGCCTTGCCCTTGTATGTTGCTGTCTGATGTGTGCAGGTTCACTCGCTTCCAAAATGCATTTTCTGAGGAAACGTACAGAAGAAGAGTTGTGGTTTCCCATGAAGCAGGTGAGCTAAAGTTGGATACAGCCTCAGTGTGATGTTTATGACGTGGTTTGAAATATGACAGAAAGAATTGCACTCAAAATTGTAAAATCTCACCAACCACGATCTGTGTCCATGTTTGAATATTTCATCTCCTCCTCCCCCCCAGATGGCTGATGCTGTTCAGTACTTGCACTCCCGGAACATTGTGCACAGGGATATAAGGGTAACCATCTACACCAGTGCAGACCATGATACGTTCTGCGTAACACTGCAATGGAAACCATTTTTTGGTTGAGCAAAGAAGGAATGGAAGTGGGAAGTGGAGGGGGCAGGAAAGAACAAAATTCATATTGTTGGGTGATTACCTACAATGGAGGAAAATAGGGGTGGGAGGGGGGGTCGGGTCTGTCACATGTGGACCCTTTTTGTGTTCATTACATAATGAGTTCAGCTTGAAATATAAATGGAAAGTAAGATATTAAAATTAAATACCCATTCCAGCTCGGTTGTAGTCTGTGAAAAAGACATCCCCCCACAGTTGGAATTTGTGTTTAATTTTGACATCTCTATTCATGGCGACATTGTGAAGATGTTGTACATTTCCTCCTTGAAGGTTGCCCATTTTTCTGATATCCAAATTTAAGGCAACTCCTCAAATTCTCAAAATTTACTTTCCTGACGTCTGATAACCTCATCCTGCAACCTCAATCTTGTCTTCACAGAATCCAATTACACACACTTTGTTATGGTCACTTGTCCATAAATGCTCTTCTTCCTCAACCTCCTGCACCATATTCAGATTATTACCTTACAAGCAAAAGTACTCGGCGTTGCCGGGTAACACTGAGTCACTTCCTGATGGGAATATGAAGAGAGGGGGTGGGGGGGGGGGAGAGGAGGGAGAGGAGAAGGGAAGGGGAGGGAGAGGAGAGAGAGGAAAGGGGGAGGGAGAAGGGGAAGTGAGGTGAGAGGAGGGGGGGGGGGGGTGGACGGAAGAGAGAGTAAGGAGGGAGGATAGAGGCGGGAAGGGGGGGAGAGAGAGAGAGGAGGGATGGGGTTGAGGAGCAGGGAGGAGAGAGAAGGGAAGGAGGGTGGAGGGTGGAAGCATTGGGTGGACGAGTGATGCCTCAACACACGACGCTATGCTATAAACTCCGGCGAGGAGAAGGGTGGGAGCGAGAGGTGTGTGGAAGGAGTGCGCGGCATTTCATTAGGAGGGAAGAGCGACGACGGGACAGAGAGAGAGGGAGACAGAGAGAGAGAGAGAGACAGAGATGGGGTAGAAAAGGTGAGGGGAGAGGGGGCATTAGCAAAGAGAATGATATGCAATGATAATGATAGGTTATGATGGCCGGAAACTCTCAACCTGAGCGAGATTTAAAAAAATTAAGCTGCGGAATTGAGCATTGCAGCAGCTCTGACTGCTAAAAAGCGTTAATTTGTTCCCCGGGTATCTACGGACATCTCCGGGTGGGCAACTCAGATGAAGCACACCAAATACAAAAACGGCAACAACAAAGATTTACCTTTCAATAGTCTTCCATAAATGTGGAAATCAAGCAGCAAATCAGCAAAATGTGGAAACCACTGAGAACAAACAAAATGTTAGACTTTCACATGCAAAGCTAGAGTTCAACACGGTGGAGTTCCAAACTCGATGTTTTTTTAAAATAAGTGTATTTTTATAGTAGATATTTTAACCGAACTAAATACAACTTCATGTATAATGAAAGTAGATCGTGCAAAAATGTGAATCGATGTGATCTGGTGCAAAAAACCCCCCAAAAAACTGTGTACGTAAAAACAGAAAACAAATCTTCAGGCCACCACATCTTTAATACTTTAAAATATATGCAACATGTGTCCATCATCTCGAGGGAATAAAAAAAACAAATCGCAGGTGCAGTGGAGTGACACCCTGTGTTGTACATTTTACGCACACTATTTCGTATGAAAAAAAGTTAAAAAAAGTATGAAAAAGTATGAAGTATGAAAAAAAAAGTTTAAAATTATTATTACGAGAATATAAGACCTGTCACTTCGCTGACGGAAATACCAATCTTTGCTGTAATGGCGAATCTATGGGGGAAGAAAAAAAAGTATTCTTGGGAGAACCTGCTGTCCGTGCAGGGATAACCAACGTCACGTGTTGGCATTTGCAGTTTTGACACGCGTGTCCATGTACCCACAAAAAAAACAAATTTTGGATCACAAACATTCCCGGGAGTTACCCGAATCCACGTTGTTGGATTTATTGAAATTTGTTAATCTGTTCTCAAGTTATATCACCACACACAGACAGACACAGCTTCTTTTATAATATAGATTTTTTTTTAGTTCAATGAAAAAACTAACCCCAGAAGGAGAATGACAGCCTCGCTTAAATAAATGAATATATACACTTAGTTATAAGAAGCCTGGTGTATAAGAACTTAGCGATTAGAGTGCAGGCTTGGGATTCTAGGATCCTGAGTTTGAATCCCGGTCGATCGCTGAATTAACGCCAGGTGGGTTGACTCGGCCTGTTATCCTTCTGAGGTCGGCAAATTGAGTACCAGCTTGTTGGGATGAATGATCCAGATGTGCACCCCGATTTTGAATAGGTACACTGTATCCCTGCACATCGTAAGAGACGACTAAGGGTTGGCGTCAGGAAGGGCATCCGGCCATGAAAACATTGCCTCAAACAGGGAACCATAATTGTCATGGGGCCCGCAAGGCTAACCCCCACTCTAGCGGGGAAAAATGGCCTTATAACGATCATTCATTCATTCATATACACTTAGTTATAAGAATCGCTAGATATGGGAAATTTTGTCAGAGTGCACTCCAGATTTGGACATTTATTTGGTCTATAGGATCCAATCCTCATATCCGAATCCAGATTTTGATGATATGCTTCAATTATGTAATGATAATCGATAGTGTTTCGAAGGCACGTTTGAATCGGACGAAACAAAATGGCAGCTTAAGAACCCAGCGAGTGGCAGTGGGCTGACCAAGATGGGGGGCCGCCTATATTGGTAAAGCTTTTTCAGTGTTTTTCTTATGAGCACCTCGTTAATCATCTTCGGAAAGGGTGTTAGAACACACCGAAACACCCAGTTTTCATCAATGCAATCTGTTGGAGATCCAGGTGTAAAGTTTGGGGCCACTGGGTTTCATGGTTTTGGAGTTATGGGGGAGATGGCGGATGGATGCACACTGCCTTTTATTATTATAAATAAGAAGTCTAACACTCCGCTCTTCATGGGATTATCGACAAACTGCATTAAAAACCAATCCTGGACATGATCATGAAATTCCTCCTCTGCCCTTTCCCTGTTTCTGAACCCAGTGTATCCCTGGCAAATTAATATCACCCACAATCAGTACTCTTCCCTCACCACAATCCTTTCTGAATTCTTAATGAAGCTTTTAATCTCTCTTCTTTCATACCAGGAGCCTGATTATACATGCCTAAATACTCTTCCATTCCTAATCTCTATCCACACAGAACACTCTTCATTAAGTCCCTGCTTCAGATCGCTCTTTTCTCTTGATATAATATTGTCCTTTACGTAGATTGCGGCACTTCCTCTGATTTTTCTCTTTCCTTTCGCACCTCGACATCTTGTAGCCTTCGATTCCTGTCATTTAGCTAAACAAAGTCTCACTTCCTATGACTATCGATTGTACTCCTCACTATCTACTCTCGCTTCAACCTCCGATATACTATGTAAATTTTTGACTGGCATTGGTAGAGGAATTTTTTTAAAAAAGTTTTCTCTTTCTGGAATATTTTTTCCTGCCTGCCCATTGCATTTAAATTTGCATCTTTCCTTCAACATAATTTATCACCAAAGGTTTTATGTTTTTTTAACATTTTCATTTCTGTTTATTCTCCAGCCAGAAAACTTTCTTTACAACAATGCGGGGATTGTGAAGCTCATCGACTTTAGCTTTGCCGCACCTTTCACACATGGTAAAAAATTTTATGACGTCTGGGACACACCTGACTATCTGGCACCAGAGTTCACAACACGTGGCTACGAAGGTCCCCCAGTCGATGTGTGGGCACTTGGCTTCCTGTTCGCGAAATTATTTTATGGACGTTTTATTGATGTGAGTATTGTTTATAATGGTGTCAAGATCATGAATGTGGTGTGAACGAGATGCTGATGCTAAGGGTGTGTTGCACGAAGGGAGTCTTCAATATTTCACGTACAGTGTCTTGGAATTGGTATTCATACCACCTGACGTTTTTCACATTTTGTTGTGCTCCAGCCTGAATTTAAAATGGATTAAATTCACATTTTAAAAATTCTGACCCACATGTAATACCCCATAATGTCAAAGTATATATATTTTTAAAATAATTATTTCAGAAAATAATTTGAAATGAAAAGCTGAAATGTCAATACGTCTTCAATCCGTCAATACGTCCCCCCCCTTCCCACGCCTCCTCCCCCCAAGCCCTCTCCCTCCCACACATCTCCCTGCTCTTAAATGTTGTGTGCTCTCAAGTGTTTGTGTGCTTCCCATTCTCTTGTCTTCCGCTCCCTCTTTTTATATATTTTGTTTGTCTGGTTGATTTGTTTGTGAAGTAAATGTCAGCTCTTTCACGAACCTCGATTCAGTATACAAAAAAAAAAAAAAAAAAAAATCGCTCTGCTATGACATTCCAAATTGAGCTCATGTGCAATGTGCATCCAATTTCGTTTGATCCTCCTTGAGATGTCTACACAACTCGATTGCGGTACACCCGTGGCCAATTCAATTGATTGGACATGATGTAAAAATACACGCATCCTTCTATATTTGGTCCCACAGTTGGCAGTGTATGTCAGAGCAGCACTGCTACGATGAAGTCCAAGGAACTGTCCGTATAACTCCAAGATAAAATTTTGAGGAGGCATCGATCTGGGGAAGGGTATAAAATAATTTATAGATTGTTGAAAGTTCCGAAAAGCACAGTGATTTCCATCATGAGGAAATGGAAAGACTATGGAACTACTCGGACTCTTCCGGGGTAGTCCTTTGTTGTCCAACCAAACTGAGCAGCCTGGCAAGAAGGACCTTTGTCAGGGAGGTGACTAAGAACCCAATGACCACTCTGACAGAACTACAGAGTTCCTTGGCTGAGAAGGGAGAACCTGTTGGGTAGACAACAGTCCCTGCAGCACTTCACAAATCTAGGCGTTATGGGAGAGTGGCCAAATGGAAGCCACTCCAGAGAAAAAGGCAAATGACAGCACGCATGGAAATCGCAAAAAGGCACTTGAAAGACACAGAGCATGAGGCAAATGGTTCTGTGGTCTGATGAGACAAAAATTGAACCCTTTGGCCTGAATGCGAAGCGCTACGTCTGGCAAAAAAACCAGCACAGCTCATCACCCTGCCATGAAGCCCATCCCTGCCATGAAGCCCATCCCTGCCATGAAGCATGGTGGTGGCAGCATCATGCTATGGGGATGCTTTCCAGCTGCATGGACAGGGAGACTTGCAAGGATAGAATGAATAATGAATAGAGCTAAATACAAGCAAATCCTTGAGGAGAACCTGCTTCCGAGTGCAAATGACCTTAGACTGTGGGGAAGATTTTTGTTTCAACAGAACAACTACCCCAATCGTACAGCCAATGCAACACTGGAATAGCTTCAGAATAAAAATGTGAAAGTCCTTGAGTGGTCCAGCCAAAGCCCAGACTTGAATCGCATTGAGAATCTGTGGGAAGACTTGAAGAATGCTGTTTCACTGACACTCCCCATCCAACTTGACAGAGCTTGAGCAAATCTGCAAGAAAGAATGGGAGAAAGTCCCCAAATCCAGATGGGCAAAGCCGAAACATACTGAAGAAGATTCTTAGCTTTAATCGCTGCCAAAGGTGCTTCTGCAATGTATTGACTCAGGGGGTTGAATACTTATGTATGTAAGATATTTCTGTGTTTCACTTTCAATTATTTTGCAAAAAAATCTTCAAAAAAAGTACCACTTTGGCGTAAAGGGGTACCATATTTATCGGTGTATTAACCGCGACGGTTATTAAGTGTGGTGACACTCGGAAATGGTCGTGTTTTTATGCCTCCGCCCCGGAAGCTGGCCGGAGGCATGATGTTTTCGGGTTGTCTGTACGTACGTACGGGATGAAACCTAATTTTTCTCAGCAACCACATTAGGCCATGTGCAGCAGGTGGAAAGGGCAGCAAGAAATCGGTTTTCGTTTCATTAAAAGGGTGCAGCTTATCTATGCTGGAATACATTTCAGAAACATGTTTTCTCATCAAGATAAAAAGTTCGAATCGTGAATTTTGTCCAACACTAAGTATTTGCCGTTAATAATCAGCACTATTTTTTATATTGTAACCTTTGTGGGTGCGGTGAGTTGGTCGTGTGGTACAGTAGAATTTACAGCCAGCCAAGCATCAGCCAGTATTGTCACAACTGGCGCTATATTTATCCAGCAATGGCGTCTTCCATGAAAGTGGCGAATTGCGACGATGTCTGGAGAAAAGGCATCAAAAATCGCCCCAATTGTGTCATGCACATATCATCTGTTAAGGAACAAGATATTCGTACCTTGACACAGATTCGGTGGGATAAGTACCGTGAATATCGATTAAATTATAATTGGATGGATGAGGTGTGTATGTGTGTATGTATGTGTGCGTGCGTGCGCATGTGTTTATATATATATACAGTGCGTATCAAAAAAATGGTAATCCGAATTCAAGGGGTTAATATGCAAAGGTTATTTATTTTGACAATTTACATGTGGTTTACTAATTAAGAGGAGATCCTCAGCTTTCCATTGATACCTTCCATGCATCATTGCTGTCACACATGACCGAGTACATGTTCATTGAAAATGACAAGTTCAAATCACATTTTTACAAGTTTGGCTAATCGATGCAAGTCAGGATAATTGGTGCAAAATGACGTCAGATGTGAACATTTCTCAGGAATGATTGGCCTTTATGCACCTACACCTTCAACATGTCCACCTCCCCTTTCAAAACAAAGCTCACTGCGGTGGAGCATGCCCTAAACTGCTCGTCTCACCATAGCCGGGTCATTGCGCAAAGCATCCACTTCATGTCGAATATGGCCCTGCAATTCGTCAAGATCACGGGGAGGAGTTACGAACACCTTGTTCTTTAAAAGTCCCCAAAGGAAATAATCTCATGGTGTGAGGTCAGGTGATCTTGGCGGCCATTCCACTGCATGGTGGAGGGCGATGACTCGGTCTCCAAAGAGTTCCCTCAGTCGATCTCGGACAGCGATAAGACGATGTGCTGGGGCACCGTCTTGGGCCCACCAGAGATGTCTGAAGACACCACGAACTTGTCGCTCAAAGTTCTCCTCCAGCTGCGGTAAAACTTCATCATTGATCATCTGCAGATACCTGTTACCATTGACATTCCTTTGAAAGAAAAATGTTCCGATCACCTGGTGTTGGCTTCGTGGTTAGGGTGCCGGCTTGGGATCCTAGGATCCTGGGTTCGAATCCCGGTCGATCGCTGAATTAACGCCAGGGGGGTTGACTCAGCCTGTCATCCTTCTGAGGTCGGCAAATTGAGTACCAGCTTGCTGGGATGAATGATCCCGGTGTGTACCTTGGTTTAGAATAGGGACACCGTATCCCTGCGCATCGTAAGAGGCGACCAAGGGTTGGCGTCAGGAAGGGCATCCGGCCATAAAAACATTGCCTCAAACAGGGAACCATGATTGTCATGGGGCCCGCAAGGCTAACCCCTGCTCTAGCGGGGGAAAATGGCCTTAAAACGATCATTCATCAATCCCATGGCTCTCTTCCCAAGCCTGGAGTCCACAAATCATAACGGAACATCTGTGGAAGATCAGTCTCACACCCTCATGTTCCACAGATGCTCCAATGGTTATCCGGCAGGCTATGTCCATCCCGCATGCCCAGGCGGTCACCACATCAGGCCCTTGATGGCCGTCCGTGATGCCACCACCAACGCGCGACCTGCAACACCTCCCCCTAGTGGTCCTCAATATACGCCATACGAAGGCCTGAGAAACCACCTTGGACCCCCTGGAGGTCTCAACCCTCACCAGGGTCCGGTGACCCTGCCAGCCCGAGCCACCCACTCGGGCGGCGGCCTGATGAACAAGGGATGCCACACTCCACCAGACCCCCCCCCCCCACCCCCCGTGGGGCCCAGGTCGTACCACGACACCCATGTCTGGACCTCACGTCCAAATCCTGCCAGCCCAGCCATCCAGCTGGCTGGCATCACCAAATTTTGAAAGGGGCAACTTTTCCCCAAGGCCATCCCCAATGACCTCCCCTGGTCCGATTCCCGCAGCACGGGGAGCAACTCCCTCCAAGGCTGCTCCAAATCCAATTCTCATTTTAATGTAATTTTCCTTTTTTCTTTTAAAAAGTTTCACCACCTGTGCCAAACCGCAGCTGCAGGTAACAACCCCTACCACAAGTTGTTCTGCCCCTCCCGGCAGCTGTTCCAAATTCCCTACGGGGACAAAATCGTCTGAGGCTTGATCTCCCGACTCCAAGGTCCAAATCCACCTCTCCCACCTACCAAAACCATACCTCTCCCACCCCCACCCTTCCCATGCCCCCCCCACCCAAAGCCCTCTCCCTCCCACAGATCTCTCGATGTCTCCATGTCTCTCGGTCCCTGCTCTCAAATGTTGTGTTTGTGTCCTTCCCCGTCTCTCCCCATCTTGTCTACCGCTCCCGATGTTATATGTTTTATGTGTCGGTTTGTCTTTCTGTGTGATTAATGTTCGCTCTTTCACGAACCTCGATCTTGTATACAAAAAATATATTAAAATCCAGCTCGGAGCCAACACATTCCCCCTGCTGGGTATGCAATTTCCGAGCCTCCTGCACCTAATCATTGTGCACGGTGAGGGTCCACTCGGTCACCTCAACCACCTTCTCGGACCGACTCACCTCAACCCCCAAACTCCTTTGGGCCTGGTCAAACTCGACCTTAATGCTATTGTCCCAGGTCTCCAGCCGCTGGCTCAAATCATTTTCATCATCATTGCAAATCATTTCTGGCCCCCACAGGCCTCCATCATTACACACCCGGTCCGGTTCCGCCACACGGACCCCCAATACCTCTAGCGGACCCCCAATACCTCTACCGTCTGTTGCTTTGAGCCACCGCCATGGCACAGCAACGATTCAAATTTCTCCCCCTGTTGGTTTGTTGTGACATCCACCCGGCCCCGATAACTCCCCAGGCCTTCATGTATCAAACACTCCCCATTAAAATTTACACATTCCCGGCAGGCTATGTCCATGATGATAGTGATATGACAGCAGGGCAGGTGAACTTATAATATGACAGCAGGGAAAGTCTTGAACAAAATAAACATGAACTTTCGGTTCCATGTCCGAGTGCGTAAGGCTTGAATCGTGAAAAGGATGAAATTTTGGTGAAGATTCGGATCTGAGATTTAAAAAAGCGATTATTCACCATTGAGTGATAAACTGAGGCTAAAACCGATATATTGCAGAATTGATTCAAATTTGGTGAATATCCGAATCCTACTACGACAATGTTTTCATGGGGGGGGGGGGGGAAGTGGGGGTGGGAGAGGTATAAAATACATGGACACTGCTCGGACTTCCAGGTAGGACTTGTAAAAATAGACTTTTTTAAAATCCATCTTGGTCATTATGGGCCCCTTCTGATTTGGGGCCTGGCACCGAGGCGCCATAGGAGCCATTGTAAACCCGGCCCTGGATCTCTAAACATTCCCCGATATGTCGAATGTGGATGTGCTGGTATATGTGTGACAATTGGAATATAATTGAAATTCAGCATTGATTGTTTTTACGACTTTCTTTCTATATCTGCATATTAACCTGTCGTGAAATTTGACTCGAAGACCTCGCTCCCGTATATTAGGCTTTATTTCAATCGACCTGGTGTATCTCTACATAAAACAACAATCGTCCTATTAGGTTTACAAAGAACAAGCAAGCACATCAAAACCGATATAGAATAAAGCAAGCGTTCAAAGCTATTAAACAGAGCTCAGAGTCACATCTTACCTGCTCATCTTACCTGGAGCTCAGAATCTCAAAGCAGCAATGACTAAATCCCTTACAGCTGGTTAAGTCTGCAAATCCTCCCACATCAGCGGGATCCGCCTCTGACAGACAGCTATGTGTATTACATGCCTGCAACTCGCCTCTTCTTCTTCTCCAGATTTACCACATAACCGCACCCCCAACTTTTAACTTTTTTTGCAGATAAAAAAGCTTGATTAACACACTGGAAAATACGGTATTATGTGTCAATCAGTGACAAAATAAATGTCGATGTAATTGGTTCACGAGTTATCAAGTGACCACGATATTCGTCGTGTGTGCGTCTGTCTGCGTGTGTGTCTGTCTGTCCGCAGCATAACTACCCGATGATATCATCTGATCTTGATGAAACTTGGGTGGGAGGTTGATATCATGATCTAGTTGTGTCCTGCCTAGAGTGGGCGTGTTGCGCCCATTGTGGGCGGAGCCATGCCCGAAAAAGATGTCTTTTTAGGGGGCAATCGAGTTCAAGCTACATCTTCTCCGAGGGGTTTGATGGAATCTGACGGGTTTCGGTATTTGGTTAGGCCAATGTCATGTGTCCAGCTAGCCCCACGGAGCTCGATTTTTTTTCTTTCATTTTTTTTTTCATTTCATTTTTTCACTGAATTTTCGGTATTGTGTAGCTAACTAACCTCATAACTGATTATACATTATTTTCTATCTCATTTCAAGGTCAGTAACCTTCGTTTTGACATTTCCGAGCCTGGCCTGTCCGGGCCTGTTTCGGTTATAGTCCGTCCTTTGTCATTGAATACCACTCGCTCGTGAACCATCGTCATCTCCTGACTTGTACATTTTAAATTAAGCCTGTAACACAACAATATATGAGAAAAAAGTCAAGAAGTGTAACTATTTTCTGAAGGCACTGTATCAGGAATAAGCAGCCTTGTCATCGCTTCGCTCACCCTAGGCCGAATAACCCAACATATACTGCACTTGATATCCAATTATTGAGTTGAGAGGGTTTCTTTTTCAGCTAAGAAAAAACGTTTGTGTGGTACACCATAACTTATTTGATGAACGAAAATGTATTTTATTCGTTTTGAGTCAAACCTTGGTTGTTGCATCAGTGAGTGCTTGTTTGGAATATGCTTAGTATGCAAATGTAAGTATTCGATTGAGTCGATTGTTTATGATTTGGTCACAAATACATTTATTTTGCTTCTTTGCAGCTGTTACATGACAAGACTGACCGCAATGTGGGAAACGGTCCATCATCCTTTGCTAGTGTAACATTGATTTCACTTCTGACTATGATGCTTCGGGAGCCAATGGAGAGGTTCACTATGATGGTGCGAGATTGATAGTTTTCAACTGCAGTATTTTATTTGCATGAACAAGAATGTTCACACATGCTGGAATTGCTGACTTGTTATTGTGGATCAAAATGCAATTGCTTGTACCAGTGGAGGTGTTTCCTGATCGTGTTTATATTTGATTCCAACACATCCATTGTTTTGCAGGAGATTGTGAACCACACATGGTTCAAGGAAAATCACCCGGTGACATTTATACGGTAATCGGCACTCCTTTTTTCCTTTCTTTTTTTACATCTTCATCCTTATTGTTTTTCTGCAAAATGGAGTCTCATGGAAGAGCATGATGATAGAGTACGTGAACTTATAATATGACAGCACGGCAAGTCTTGAACAAAATAAACATGAACTTCTGGTTCCAGGTCGGAGTGCTTTGGGCTTGAATCGTGAAAAGGATGAATTGATGAAATTTTGCTGAAGATTCGGATCTGAGATTTTAAAAAGTGATTATTCACCATTGAGTGACAAGCTGTGGCTAAAACCGATATATTGCAGAATTGATTCAATTCAAAAATTGGTGAATATCCGAATCCCACGACGACACTTTAAAAAAAAGTTTAATTGATTTTTTTTTACCATTGAGTGATTGGGCCAAAAACGATATATAGCATGATATTGTGGACGAGTGATAAAACAAGGTACATGATTTGCATAGGTGACAAGAACAAGCCAATTTGATTTTGGTTCACGTCCGGAATCGGATCCAGCCCATTGGTGGGATAGAAAACATAAACTGCTCAACCTTTCAGAGGTATCGACTCTACCGAATGCCCATTCTAGCCTGTTTATCTATTCTCTGCCAGTCTATTTGTCTGTCCATTCAGCACGGGGCTTCAAAATCAGGTCACCACTGTTTTTAAGCGGTGAAGCCGCTTCAATAAATCTATTTAAATCATTCACTAATTAATAATTTAAATAAATAATTTAAACATTCAATAATTTAAATAAATCTTCATTGGCTTTGTCTGCCAATCAAAATGAAGAAGAAGAACCTCGAACCCACCGTGTTTAATTCTAAAGGGTTTCAAAGGGTAATTCCAATTGGTTCTAAGGGTTAAATCTGAAGGTTTATAAAGCGTATATTTGATTGTTTGATTTGACAGTATAAAGGTACTGTTTGTGTTTCTAAAGCATATGTTTGATAGGTACTGTTTGTGTTTCTCCTGTAATAATTATGACTGCGTATGTCTTGTGGTACGGGCACCATCTTGGAAAAACCGAAAAACTTTGCACTTCTAGTTCTCCGAAAGTGCTGCATAGAAACAAATTGAGACATGGCTCATTGTAAAGAATTCTCCATGCGGAATAACATATTGTCACGTCTCTGGCAATTAATATCAGCCGAGACGGATGGTCGAACCAGATTTTACTGTGAGGGGACCTCCCGATGATGACGGTTATTTTTGGCGAGCATGGGAATGAAGAGATGCGAGATGTTTACCTGGTTTATTCCGAACACACGGGTTTATTCCGAAACCACAACAAATAGACACTCCAGTAAAATGCAACACAATGGTTTAATGAAAATAAAACGCAGACGAAATAAACGTTTTGGTAAAACTAAATCCCTTCTGTGTGACGCCTCCACACACTGATTCGCACAACACACACTGGGGAAAATAAAATGAAAATGAAATCCCTTTGCGTGCCGGCACTTATCTGTGTCCCAAATGGCCCTTTTGAGATTGGTGGTGGTGACAATGTTCAAAGCCTTCCTCGTGGGAAGATCAAAATGGCGGCAGCGCCATGTGTCGAAGGCGCTCGCCATCGAGCCTGTGGCAAGCTCGTGAGGACGGCCTCCTTTCTCCTCCACTGCCTTGCTCGCAGCCTCCTCCGCCTCCAAAGAGCACCACAGCCAAAACCTCCTTCACGCTGGTCCAGAAAAACCCCTCTTACTCGCCCCTCTTACTCTTACCCCTCTTACTTACTTAATCATTCATTATACCAAGATAATTAGCACACCGCTCTTTCAGCACACGAAACAAAGATGGCGGAGCCTTCTGCTCCGATCCTGAGCAGCAGACGTGCACTCTTCTTCCTCACTCCTGAGGGTCAATCGTCGAACGTCCCTCTCGGTTCGCCCCACCCACATCCTACAGGCCAATCACACACCTCGGGGTGTGGCCTGCCGGCCTGCTTCTCCGCCCATTGATTCTCCGCCTCGACTGGGCGGGTATTTTGCCTTATTAGGTCCATGAGGGCGGGCTCAGTTTGGCCGGGATCACATCGCCAGTCCTGCTTGGCTTTTGCCAGGGTTGTTGTCATTTTAGGGATGGTTTACATGGCCGGCCGTGTCAGCAAAAACGTTCAGGAAAATTTACAGAGGGTGTGACGCAAAGTGGAAAACTAGTCTTAAACCCGAGAGATAATTAGCACGTCACCACCCCTCGTGTGATGAACATTTAAACAACCTTCAGCTACGTTTTCCCTACTTATTACATCGAAATTCTCCTGCTCGTCACACGGTCCATGCTACTTCCAATACAATTCTACCTCTCCTAAGGTAAAATTGGAGAAAGAGGTTTTGGATTCGTTAAAAAAGCAAAGAATGTCTTCTCTGCAAAAGAGGTACAAGCATGTGATATTCTTCCTGTGTCTTCATTTCACTTTCTGGGAGATGGAACAGCTCGTGGTAGAGCCAGATAGAACGCAGAACTGAACACGGTGGAAAATACAGATAGTAAGCAGTGCAGAGGGACACACCGGAGAGACACATGGAAGAAGGACGAGAGCAAAGGGATCGGGAAATTATCCTGCATCTGAATTTATCTTATCTATTTCTGATGGGATGAACGATGCTTTTTCTTATGACTTGCAGGCCCCACATCACCTGAAGGAGATTACATCATAGATGTGTGATTACAATGAACAAATAATGTGTAATCTGGGACAGATGATGGTTGTGTGTCAGAAATCTCACCAAAAATAATGGGGAAAACCCCTTGATGCAAAGTTGAGGGGGCTCCCTCATTACTTCCACTGCTTTTTCTTTTCTTTTTTTTCCCCCAATTAACACTTTGATGCCCATCACTGCCCCCCACCCCCTTCTGCTCCCTCATTCATTGTACCTCAAAGTTTGTCCTTCAAATTCTTAACACTCGACTAGATTCAATTGTGGTGTGTCGATGTAATTGTTTACCTATTCCCCTTTTATCATCCGTCTTTGTGAATGTGTTCCTTTCTTTGCTATCCCGATAAACAGATATAATAATTGTACATCACGACACACCAATATCATTTATGAATGCTTCCAATGAAATGCACCTCTTTATATCAACTTCATTGAATTCAAGAAGGAATTTGATCATGTTCAGAAAGCAAGCCTGTGGAAATTTCTGAGATCTTATGGAATTCCACAGAAGATGATCACTCTAATACGCAAATTATATGAACACTTTGAATGCAGTGTCATCCTGAACACCTCCTTATCACAGTGGTTCCCGGTAGAGCCTGGAGTTCGCCAAGGTTGTATTATATCACCTATCCACTTTCTGATTACTATCGACTGGATCATGAGGAACACCACATCAGATAGACCTAGAAGCATCCAGTGGACCGTTTCCACCCAACATGAAGGTCTGGAGTATGCTGACGATTTAGCTGTTTTGTCATCAAGGGACACGCATTTGCAAGGACAAACTGATAGGCCAGCTAGCTTTACCAGAAGGAAAATTCTTAATGTCAATACCACCAAGACCAATGTGATGAGCATCAACACCGTACCTCCTGCATCCATCTTGCTGTAATTCACCAAATGTCCCTCTGTCCGTTCGAAGGTACTGCAAAAACGGCTCAACCCATCGCAACGATATTTTGGGTGGGTATTCCTGGGACCCCTGGGAGTAAAATAGCTATATTGTTTTTCCAAGTTTTCCAATTTTCCAGTTTTTCCAAACACGATCGAATAATATTTACCGATGTGAACAGTGATGTGGCTTTTATTGAAATGCTACAAATACTGTTTAGATTTTGATGTCAATTATGAACCTGCCGCAAATGCGGAAGTGGACAGATGACGGCAATGCGCGGTTTTGATAATATCCAAATACAACCGTCATTCAATCATAATGTTAAATCGTTAAACGTTAATCGTGTTAATAGTTTTGTAAAAATATCAATTGATGATTGGAATTGAGTGAATACAATTACGATTTTGAATTTGTAATTGTGTTCACCCAACCGTACGGAACTTCACATCAGGATTTAAATATTTGTTTATGTCACTAATGTTGTTAAAAGTTTATTTTTTATATCAATGCTATTTCATTTGTGATTGGAGTTATGCTGTTTGGAATGAAAAAAGAGATATCGATTTCAAGTGAATGACGAAATGCCGTGTCGGTTTCTCCTTTCTAAACGTGAATTCGCGGATCGCCATATGCAGATTCGCCATTGACTGGGTATGGAACAAACGTACCCGTTTGTTTGCCAACAAATACGTTTTTCATGGAAGTCCTTCACGAACTTGCTGTCCATGTCTGACGTGCTACAGGAATGTGGAATTTATTGGTTTCATGCTTTAGCATTCGCCGTTTCTGTATTGTCTGTTTGCTTCTAGCCTCCCACCCGTGCACAGCACGGATACCCCACTAGTTACTGTAAATGGAGAAGCCCAAGAGACGAGATGAGTTTACATACTTAGACAGACAGACAGACAGCAAGGACAATGGGGCCAAGAAAGACATCGAGGCAAGACTCAGCAAAGCTTGTAATGTATTCGCTTTACTCCATTCTATCTGGAATTCGAAGCAGTACTGCCTGAAGACAAAGATAAGACTTTAAAACAGCAATGCCAAGTCTGTTCTTCTGTGTCGTTCTGAGTGCTGGTTCTGAGTGCTGAGGTACTTAAGTCAGATGTGGGAAAGGTGGAATCTTTCCACAATGGATGGCTTTGGCAAATCTGCGGCATCGTCTGGCAAAATAAGACATCCAACAAAGAATTGTATGAAAAAACCGGTTACTACAGCATTGCCCTTGAAATTAAGTGTCACGGCCTACAATGGCTTGGCTACGTGCTTTGAATGTCTCCTGACTGAATCCCCAATGTTGCTTTCGGATGGACAGGGCCAGGAAGGAGGGAAACGGGCAGGTCAAAAACAACTTGGCATAGGACTGTGGTAACTGATCTGGAGGGGTTGGTTCTTTCATGCTGTGAGGCACAGAATATAGGTCAGGATCGTGACAAATGACGAAAGCTTGCAGCAGTCTTATTCCATTGATGTTGAGTAACCTGCTCATGTGGACCTCTTAATACACCCGATCCCCTCCTCTCCTAAACTCCCCGCTCACCCCTCCCTTCCTGAACTCCCACCTCCCCCTTCCCTTCAAAACTCCCACCTTCCCCCTCCCCTTCAAATCTCCCCATCCTCCCTCCTCTTCAAAAGTCGCCCTTCCTGTCCCCTTCAAATATCCCCACCCTCATTTTTTCTTCAATTATCCCCTCTCACCCCTCCTCCTCAAAGCTGCCTCCTCCCCACTTCCTCTCACTTCCAACTCATACCTCCACCTCCTCCAACCTTCTACTTTGCTCTCCCCCCCCCCCCCCCTCAAACAACACCTCACTGTACCTCATCCCATCACCAACAAACATTTTGTTCTCCTCATCCTTCCCTTTCTCTGAGCTCTTCTGCAATCTCTGACACACGATCAACAGCTCTCCCGCCCTCCTCCTCCTATTCCTCCTCTTACCCTACCACTCCCCGGTCCTGTATCCGATGCTCCCCCTCCCTCTTCCTTAACGGTATGGACCTCAAACATCCGGGGCCTTCACTCAAACCTGATTGATCTCTCCATACAGGTCTCCATACAGGACAAACCAGACTTAATCTGCTTAACAGAAACTTTCCTCTTTCAAGATGTCTCTAATTCCTTAATATATCTTCCTGGTTATTCCCCCCTCAGGTGTGATAGACCTGAGTCTCGTCTGTGTGGTGGGGTTGCTATCTTTATCAAAACCCTCTTCCTCACTTTCCCTGGACTACACTCTCACCACCTCACCCCCAGGAGTACCTCCGGCTTCAGCTTCCCCTCTGTGCCCACTTTTTGTTCATATGTGTGTTGTACCATCCACCAAACGATGATGACTCCACTTACATCATCTCGCTGCCTGACAACATGGACCAACTTCTATCCACGCATCCCAACTCTCTCTTCCTCATTTGTGGCGACTTCAACTGCCATCGTGCCAGCTGCCTGGGTGTGGATACATCTCGCACAAGTCACGGCACCTCAGTAAAGGACTTCGGCGACTCATTGGGACTAACTCAATCTGTCAATTTCCCGACCCGGATCTCGGTCAACGGAGCATCTTCTCTTCGAGACTTGGTTATGACTAACTTCCCTGCAAATATCTGCTGTTCTTCTTCTGTTCCAATCGGTTCATCAGATCATTTGCTTGTTAAGGTGGACATGTCTCTGGCTATTCCCAGAGAGCATCCATCAATCATCTGGACTGCCTCTGACATCAACTCGTCCTCGGAATTCTTCCAAAGTAAAGTGCTCTCTCTCATGCACAGATTTATCCCATCTCGTCTTCAGTTGTCATACCCTTCCTCCCATCCATGGTACACTGAATCTCGTGGTGAGGCAGTTGCCCTGAAACAACTTGCCTTCGCATCATGGAAGGCAAATCCAACTGAAGGTAATCTCAGTTCCTTTCACAGAGCTCGAAAAATGTGTGTGTCTACCATCAGGAGAGCCAGGAAACAATATCTCTCTACTCTCCAGATTGGACTCTCAAACCTGTCTCCCTCCTCCAAATTCTGGTGGCGTCTGGTCAAATCTGTTTCTGATGTTTGTTCTTCCCCCTTACCTCAAATGGCTACACAGCTGACACTGCACGTGAAAAAGCTGAATGCCTCAACTCTGTGTTTGCATCCAAATCATGTGTCCCAAACCCATCTCTCTCTGTACCTACCTTACCCAGCCGAACGCAGCCACTCCTGGACTCTGTGGCCTTCTCTTCTGACAAGGAGGAGAAGTTTCTGGGAAACCTTGACTGATTCTACAACTGGACCAGACGGATTGAGCCCATGTGTCCTAAAATCCTTCTCTGCCGCTTGATCTCACCCTCTCTCTGTTCTCTTTGCCCTCTCTTTTGCTCAAGGTCATCTTCCATCTTCTTGGAAAACGGCTAACATTACTGCTTTGCACAAAAAAGGTGCAAAAACAGATCCTTGCAACCACAGGCAATCAGCCTGCTCCCAATTATCAGCAACGTCTTGGAATCCATCATTGCTCCTGTATAAAATCCTTCCTCTTCTCAAATGGCTTTATCTGTGATCATCAATTTGGATTCAGACCAGGTGATTCCACTCTGGATGTGCTGCTTCTGATGTATCACCAATGGATGGAGGTCCCTCAATGCCAAACAGGAAATCAAAGCTGTCTCCCTTGACACATCTCGTGCCTTCGATATGGTCTTGCACCCTGCCCTGCTCACCAAACTCTCCTCCTATGGTATCCATGGAAACTGCCACGCATGGCTTGCGGAGGGTGGGGAGATTTGAAGGGGAGGGTGGAGTTTATGAGGGGAGGGGTTTGGGGGAGTTTAGGAGGGAAGGGGCAAGGGGGGGGGATTTGAAAGGGATGGGAGATGGGGGAGGAGATTTGGAGGGGAGGGGTGAGGGGCGAGGGGGGGAGTTTTTGAGGGGAGGGGTTTGGGAGGGAAGGGGCAAGGGGGGGGATTTGAAAGGGATGGGTGATGGGGAAGATTTGGAGGGGAGGAGCAAGGGGGGAGATTTGAAAGGGATGGGTGAAGGGGAAGATTTGGAGGGGAGGGGCAAGAGGGAGATTTGAAAGGGATGGGTGATGGGGAAGATTTGGAGGGGAGGGGTGAGATTGGATTTTAGAAAGTGTACGATTAATGGGAAACGAACATTTATTGCAAAATTAGTTTCTTGTGACCTTCGAGTCAAAGATACGTTTAAGGATGCTGGAGTGAGGGGGGGGGGGGGGGGGGTGGGAGTGCAGGGGAGTTTAGGGAATGCATGAAAGAGGAACTGTAAGAGATGGAATTTTTGTTTTGGAATGAATAGATTTGGTGAGCAAGTTGAAAAGCACCCTTTTAAAGAAGAACAAGAAGAAAAAGGTGTTATAATATATGAAAGAATACAACACTTCAGGGGAAATGTAAACATTTTTAAATTGAACAGTGAAAACTATCTGGGGAAATGGGGGGGGGGAACACATGGTCGAAGAACAAACGAATGAATAAGAACAACTAATAAGAACAAAGAAGGAATTTTTTTGTTGTTGAGATGTTAAACAAGGAAGTATGGGGGTGAAAAGACTGGGAAAAATTGAGAACGAAAGTAAATGGACCACAATCAACCGCTGAGAGAAACAAAGCGTCAAGGTAGGAAACAAAGTACGAGGTCGCAAAAAACGCGGCACGAAATATGACGATTTTTTATACAGTATGAAAGAATAACACCGAGAATCTTCCTTGGGACACACTATAGGTACACACAAAGATAAATACAGTTTCGACAAAAATACAATTGTGAACAATTACTTAACTTCGAAAGTGTGGAGAGCGTGTGCAGCTTCAAAAAACCGTGCCCTCGCCGACAAAGATCTCGAGATCTGAATCCACGGAATACCACTTCAACCAGGCAAGTCAAAATATTCATCATCGTTTGCAAATATTTGATCCATAACAAAGGACGCAACGACTGCTTTTTGCAATATTATATCAAAATAATACCACCAACTCTGTCAACGAATACAAGGAACTTTGAGGAGGCCATTTCTCCCATAATGCCTGCTCTCAATGAACACCACATTAATTAAATTAAACAGTTCATGTACTTATCACTGGGAAGGTGTTGGGTGTTGAGGTGGTGTTGGGGTGGTGTTGCGGTGGTGTTGGTGTGTATGGAGATGAGAACATTGTGGAGGAGGTGCAGAAACATCACCAGGGTATGAACAAACATCTGTTACGGGTACATCGCCTGGTAACAGGTGGCCTCTCTTGGGCTGCTTCCTGACCTAACGCCCTGAAGCCGACGAATCGCAGACAACTCCGAGACCAGACGGGTTGCTAAGCAACCACGGCCGCCATCTAAGGTGATTAAAATCTGGAAGAGTCCCTGTGGCTAACTTTCACTTTACTTTCCCAGTGATTAATTAGTTAAGTCAGCGAGGGATTATGCTCTCGGCTCCTACCTTTATCTTTTTATTACAAACGGACGAGCGAAACCGTGGGTGGGATGCCGGCTAGACTAGCATAGTGAATCAGTGGGGTACATCCTTCCTTCTATGTATAGTATGCAACGTCTAACCAATGAAGGAAAGAGACAATCGAGCAGGTTTGGAAACAACAAATCTTGCATGAAACAGGCAGTGTCACATAAGAAACAGTCCTATCCCGAGCATTCAATGAAACCCCCTTGTACAACCCGCTTTAAACAAAATACAGTTAGGCACCACGTTCATCCGGGGTAATTAGAAAGAAAAGGGGACATACATACTGTAAAGGAAGAAGTCCGGGCGTGTTGGTGACCCCTTCCTCTCCCTCATGTAAACAGGCTTGGCCCCTTAGGGCTCAACGAGATGTCGATGCAGGTGGATGTGTGGTGCAAGTGAGAGGTGTGCTGTCGTGGACTGTATTGTGTGGTGTTTAGCTTTGAAAAGAAATGTTGGAGTTCTTGTGTCGTTCATTGATGCTCCACAACAGGTGAGCCCTGAGGTGTATGCGGTGCAAATTGCAAGGTTATATAGTGCATGTGCAAAAGGCATGTAAGATGTCAGTCTTACCGGGATGAGGTCATTGCCTGTTCTGCTTGGCAGTTTGGGGAGCACCGTGTGTGGCGCCTTTTGCGTTACCATGATTTGAGGGGGGGAAAAGATTTACGAGGATGTGAGGAGCTTTTGTGTTACCCGGATGTGAGGAGATATGGTGAGATGATGTGATTTGAGAAGTGGCGTTCGAATCCGGGTGTCGGGAAATAAGGGTTTAAGAATGGGTGCTTGAAAATGGCGGTCAGTTCAAGTGCAGGTGTCGGTACATTAGACTTTGGAAATGAGGTTCGATTACGGAGAGGAAAAATGAGGGTTTGGGAAAGAGGCAGAGAACAATGGGGAAGGTTCGAACCACAATCACAATGCTATCTCCCTTTCCCCTGGTACGAGGATGGGTAACCTAACAAAGCAATCACTGTGGAAATATCTGAACTCCTGGGTTATTTTATGTGTTGGACATAACTCCGTGGGGTCTTTTCTAAATCTGAAACATATCGATTGCACATTCACTCGTCTGTCCGCCCATCTTTACTAAATCATTGGTTTTTATTTCTTATTTTGTACACCTTTGCCCACATTGTTACATTTTACGTGATGTTTAGTGGAGGGGACATTATTTTGTCAAATGTTGAAATGGAGAATGCATATGATATCCGGTTTCGCATATTTGTACTCAGTTGTGGATGAAGAGTTCTGTTATTTTGCAGGATGCAACATGAAAGAGACCAGAAAACAAAGGAAGCAAAGAGGAACGAGTCTTCATCATCCAAAAAAAAGTAAACCGAATTGTTGAAGCGTGTGCAGTAAATAATTTTATTTTCCTCCTCTTGACTTTTTATCTACCTCCTTTTGATTTTGGATATTTATCTACCTCAACAAATGTTGGCTTTTGCTTCCGGTTCTGCCGTCAGGGTAGCTCTCCACTTCATCAGTTAAGTATTTTTCCCTTTTGTGATTTTGTCAAATCTCTGCTGTTTATTTTACTGTGTATGTGTCGTGTCCACTGTGTGGTTTTAGTTAGATCTCGGTTTGTAAATCGTGCATACCTGTGTGTAATCGTCGTTTTGTTCGAGCCGCGTTTGGGGCCTGGTCACTCGAGGCTTCCCTTTTCTCCTTGGTGGTCGTTTGTTGTCTATTTACTATTTCACTGTATTCATTTTTTCTGTCTTTCTTTTCACCACATACTTACCCCGAACATCTTACCCTTTGTTTAAAGGTTTTATACAAAAAAAAACCTCAAACAAACAAAAAAAATCTTTATAATAATTCCCTTCTCTCCTCGTGGCTCCTCCTCCCCCGACCACGACCACGTGTTATCTCCCCTTGCCCATTTTCTCTCCTTCTTTCATATCTCAATCCTCTCCGGCCAACACCTTTCCAATTCTAGTTTTCACCATACTTCTTCACCCTTTCTCCTTTTCCTCAGATCCACTTTCACCTAACCTTCAAAATATATATGTATATATTTTGATGTTAGCATTTTGATGTCGTCAAAATCCAAGATGGCCGCCACCATATATATGTCTGAACCTTGTGAGTGAAATATATATATATATATCATATATATATATATATATATATATATATATATATATATATATATGTATATATATATGTATATGTATATATATATGTATATATATATATATATATATATATATATATATATATATATATATATATATATATATATATATATATATATATATATATATATATATATATATATATGTATATATATATATATGTATATATATATATATATATATATATATATATATATATATATATACATAGATATATATATATATAGATATATATATTTATATATACATAGATATATATATATATATAGATATATATATATATAGATATATATATATATATAGATATATATATATATAGATATATATATATATATATATTAACGAAGAATTTAAAAGGAGATCCCTCCTCTTGTACTAACACAATTGCTCATACACCTTCCTGTTCCTTCATTCTCTGCTCAACCTGGCATCAATCTCCTATTCTGTTCCTCGTTCTGAACGTGTTCTGGAATCCTTCATCCCCCTTAGCCTCCATGCCCTCACTTCAGGGAATTTCCCAGATAGTTTTCACGTTTTGTTTTAAAATGTTTAAACTTTCCCCTGCAGTGTTTTACTCTGTTGTATGTTTTAACAATGTTGTATGTTATTTTCTTCTTCCTCTTTAAAAGGCTTTCTTCAATTTGCTCATCAAATCTCTCCTTTTCAAAACAAAATTTAATCTCTTACAGTTTTTCCTTTCTACATTCTCCAAACTCTGCTGCATTCCACCCTCCCTTCCCCGAATGTTTTCAAACGGATCTCTGACTTGAAAATCACAAGAAACTCATTTTGCAATAAATGTTCGTTTTCCATGAATCGTCCAACACTTTCGAAAATCCCAACTCACCTCTCCCCTCCGAAACTCCCACCTCACCCCTCCCGTACAAATCTCTCACCTCGCCCCTCCCCTTCCAATCTCCCCTCCTCCCCCCTCTTCAAAACCCCCCCTCCCTCCTCCCCTTCAAATCTCCCCACCCTCCTTTTTGTCCCCCGTCGCATCGCGGAGCAAACGGGGGACTATGGTTTTCCCCTCTGTCCGTGTGTCCGTCCGCCCGTGCGTGCTTGCTTGCGTATGTGTGTGCGTGCGTAAGCGAAGGACCGAATTCTAATTTGGTGTGTGGGTGCAACCCACATCAAAATCCAAGATGGCCGCCCCCATGTATGTCTGACGCCATGAATGCCTGAACCTTGTGAGCGGAATATCTTGAAAAATAAGCGAAGTACCAACTTCTAATCTGGTATGTGGGTGTATCTAGGCATAAGGTAGAATGCTATTGAAAATTGGGTCACCACGTAAAAATCCAAGATGGCCGCCACCATATATATGTCTGAACCTTGAGCGAAATATCTTGAAAAATAAACGAACTACCAACTTCTAATCTGGTGTGTGGGTGTATCTAGGCATCTATCTATAATTCCAGTAATCTCTGTGTGTATGTTTGTATGTTTGTATGTTTGTATGTCTGTATGTCTGTGACCGCTGTTTCTCGACAACCACGGGTCCGATATACTTTAAACTTGCCAGGTATATTGCTGGGGACCCGAGGATGTGCCTTTTCAAGGTTTCATATTAATCGGAGAAGTAGTTACCGAGCTATGTCCAAAAAACGATTCAACCAATCAGAGAGCAGCGAGCTATCACGTGTGCCGAACGTGGCGAACAGACTCTGCCTCGGACGGCACATTTGAGAGCGTATTCATTTATTTCACGTTGGAAAACTATGTTGCCGTTAAACTATGTTTTAAAACTAATTAAAACTAATTTGCGATTCATTCGCTTTCCTGCGCGTTTGTGCACGCGATGGCGATTTCTTTACCAAACTCCGCAAGCCATTCGCTTTGGACCAAACCATTTCATGTAAATAGAGGGGGGGGGGGGGATTGTCACCGTACTCGCAAGCCGTTCGCTTTGGACCAAACCATTTCATGTAAATAGAGGGGGGGGATTGTCACCGTACTCGCAAGCCGTTCGCTTTGGACCAAACCATTTCATGTAAATAGAGGGGGGGGATTGTCACCGTACTCGCAAGCCGTTCGCTTTGGCTTTGCGAATGGACCAAACCATTTCATGTAAATAGAGGGGGGGGGGATATAATTTTAGATATATATATAGTACGGGCATGCCCTAGTAAGGAAGAATGCTGTTGAAAATTGGGGTGCCACGTCAAAATCCAAGATGGCCGCCACCATATATATGTCTGAACCTTGTGAGCGAAATATCTTGAAAAATAAACGAACTACTAACTTCTAATCTGATGTGTGGGTGTATCTACGCATAAGGAAGAACGCTATTGAATATTGTGTCGCCACGTCAAAATCCAAGATGGCCGCCACCATGTATATGTCTGAACCTTGTGAGCGAAATATCTTGAAAACTAAACGAACTACTAACTTCTAATCTGGTGTGTGGGTGTATCTAGGCATAAGGAAGAACGCTATTGCAAATTGGGTCGCCACGTCAATATCCAAGATGGCCGCCTTGCGTCTTCCATTTTGTCAACTCGCATCACTTCACCGATGGGGGACCGAGGCGGAACGCTTGTTTCTTCAATTCTCCCCTCTCACCCCACCTCCTCAAAGCTGCCTCCTCCCCGCTTCCTCTCCCTTCCAAATCATACGTCCACCTCCTCCAACCTTCTACCTCACACTGCTCCCCCCCCCCCCCCGCCTCAAACAATGCCTCACTGTGCCTCATCCCACCACCATCAAACCTTTTGTTCTCCTCATCCTTCCCTTTCTCCTAGCTCTTCTGCGATCTCTGACACTATCAACATCTCTCCCTAACTCCTCCACTTCCTCGTCTTTTTCAATCTCCGACTTTATTCCTGAAATTCCTTGTCGTGTCCACTTGTTTTATCCCGTGTACCCCTTCCCATTTCCCCCAGCCCCTCCCTTCCACAGATCTACCGACGTCCCTGTTCTCTCCCGTTGTTGTGCTTGTGTGCTTTCCTCTCTCTCCCCCTCTTGTCTCCCGCTCCCTTTATTGTATGCTTTGTGTATCCGTACATGTTTTAGTGTTTCATGTGTCAGCTCTTGCACGAGCTTCGATTCTGTATACAAAAAAAATAAAAATACAAGTGGTGCACCACCCATCTCATGTCACCCTCCACCCTTTCCTCAACATTTTTTCTTTCCCCATGAACCCTCTTTTCATTATACCCTTCACTTCCAGTGTCCTGCGTTTACCCCCCTGCCCCCTCTCTCTCTCTATCTCCCTTCCCTCTTCCTGTTCATTCTTTCCCCTACTTGTGTACAACTGTGGCCCTCTATCACCTTTCCCTTCCATTTGACCTTTGATTTTACAAGCAAATTTTTAGCTCACCTGGAACGAAGTTCCGGGGAGCTTATGCGATGGCTTGTCATCAGTCCGTCCATCCGTCAGCACTTGCAATTTCTTCTGTGAAACCGCTGAAGGGAGTGTGACCAAATTTGCCGCAAATGATATTTATGTTGTGACTAAAGTTTGTTCAGGGCATGAAAAAAATTGGGGTCGAAGGCAGTCTACCGGGAGTCAAAGTGGATCCATGTTTGACCCCCCCCCCCTCCCCCCCCAAAAATAGGAATTTGCTTTTTCCCTCTGAAACTATGCACACTATTTCGATGAGACTTGACTACAACCTTCATCCCCTTTGATGTACCGAAGTTTGTTGATGGCACTAATAAAATCGAAGTCTAAGGGGGTCTACGGTGAGTCATCGTGGGTCCAGGTTTGGCCCCCCCCAAATAGGAATTTGCTTTTATCTCAGAATCCTCACCCACAATTGGGATGAAACTTGACCACAACCTTCACCACCCATGATGTACCAAAGTTTGGTTATGGCATTAAAAAAAAAAATCGGGATTTAAGGTCGTCAACTTTGTCAAATTTCTAAAATCCTCAATGTTCATCAGATTGACTTGAAATTTGAAGAGGATTTGCATACCAGGTCACTGAGTTCAACCACCAATTATTTTTGAGGTCATCATTGGCCAGCAACTTATTTTAGGGATTTCGCAAGTATTGTGCCATGCATGACATATTTGTTGTTTGTTTGAAGTCTTATGATTATGTTCGTATGATTGTACATGCTGTCCTGTCTTCTCGCAACCATTTTCGGGAAGTTTCGGGTGCTCACGAGGAGGGAAGTGTCGTTGAAGCTGAAGGGAAAGGTGTATGCTGCATGTGTGAGAAGTGTTATGATTTATGGGAGCGAGACATGGGCAATGAACGTAGAGCAGCAACAAAGGCTGGAAAGGTTGAAAATGTGAATGGTTCGGTGGATGTGTGGGGTATCGTTGAGAGAGAGGAAGACAAATGATGAATTGCGAAAGATGATGGGAATAGAGCCTGTGATGGTTGCTGTGAAGAGAAACAGGTTGAGATGGTTTGGTCATGTGCTGAGGAAGGATGAAAGTGAATGGTTGAGAAGAGTGATGGAAATGAATGTAGAAGGAAGTGGAGGACGGGGAAGACCGAGAAAGACTTGGTTAAATATGGTGGAAGAAGAAATGCGGGCAAGGGGGTTAACAAGGGGAGATGCAGAAAATAGGGCAAAATGGAGAAGATTGTCATGGGGACCGCAATGCTAACCCCCGCTCGAGCAGGGAAAATGGCCTTAAAATGCCTGTTGTTCTTTGTTGTATATTGTCGTGTGATTCCCCTCGGTGAAGACCGGGAAATCACGAATAGCAATCGAGCGTTACTTCAAGGTGTTCGGTTTAAAAGCGGATTTTCTATCTCCACACAGGATGATTGAAGAAGAAGAATTACGAATCCATAAAATGGCATTACAAATCCATCGCCTGCTGAGATGTGGCAAGATCACTTCAACCTGCATAATGTAACTCAAACAGGAATGGGTTAAAAGGATTTATTTACGGAATCCGATAACAAGGAAGTGCGCCGGTTATCTAAATGTCCTAAAATGAAGTGCTCCCACACCAGACGTATAACACACACAAGGGGAGAATATATGAAAATAAAAGCGTCGTGTGTGTGTGTGTGTGTGTGTGTGTGTGTGTGTGTGTGTGTGTGTGTGTGTGTGTGTGTGTGTGTGTGTGTGTGTGTGTGTGTGTGTGTGTGTGTGTGTCTCCACATCACCTGAAGAAGGTTACATCATAGATGTGTGATTATAATGAACAGATAATGTGTAATCTGGGACAGATGATGGTTGTGTCAGAAATTTCACCAAAAATAATGGGGAAAACACCTTGATGCAAAGTTGAGGGGGCTCCTTCATTCCTTCCATTGCTTTTCTTTCCTTCCTTCATTCCTTCCATTTTTTTTCTTTTTGTATACAAGATCGAGGCTCGTGAAAGAGCTAACATTGATCACACAGAAAGACAAACCGACACATAAAACATATAACATGGGGAGCGGTAGGCAAGATGGGGCGAGAGGGGGAGGAACACAAACACTACATCTGAGAGCAGGGACATCGAGAGATCTGTGGGAGGGAGAGGGCTTTGGGGGAGAAAGCATGGGAAGGGGGGATGGGAGAGGTATACAGCATATGGACACTGCCGGGACTTCCAGGAAAGAAGTTGGAATTTCAAACAAGGTGGATCTGGGGTGAATTAGTGGGGGTAGAAAAGATCAAGGTTTTGGATGGGGAAAGATAAAAGATTGTGGTGAACAGCTGTTTTAAAGACCTGGAGGGAGGAGTGGGATTGAAGGGAGTGTGGGAGTTTGTTCCAGAGGCGGGAGAAAAGAGGAATGAAAGAGTGAAGGTGAGCAGAGAGCCGAGATTTCGGCAGTTTAACCATCAGAGGGTTGCTGGCAGGTCTTGTGCGACCTGTAGGAATATTTGGGGGACAGAGCCCAGAGAGAGCTGGGGGAGCAAGGCCGGAGAGGAGTCGGTAGAAGACAGAAAGACCACCTACCTGTCTGCGAAGAGTGAGTGAAAGGCCCTCGGAGATAGCTTCATCACGGGAGATTCCAATGAATCTGAAAGCTTTGGTTTCAACAGCGTGAAGCTGAGCTAGGTGTGAGGCAGGAGCACCGGCCCATAGGGGAGAACAGTATTCCATTGAGTTGCGGATGAAAGCCTTGTATGTGGTGAGGAGCTCAGGTGTGCCGAGGAAGGACTTCGCACGATGGAGGATGCCCAGTCGGCGACTGGCTTTGGAGGCCAGCTTGGAAATGTGGTTTTCCCAAGAAAGATCATGGCAGATAGTGAGACCCAAAAGCTTGAGCGACAGAACTTCTTGGAGAGGATTGTTGAGAAAGTAGATGGGAGGGTTGTCCAGTCGATCTTTTCGGAGAGACATAGTAAGAGTGTGAGATTTGTCAGGATTGAAAGACATGTTCCACTTGTATGACCAGTCTGTGCTTTTGTCCAGGTCTTCAGAGAGTGAGGCGGCTGCAGACTGCCGATCTGAGGGAAGAGGAATGGAGCGGCAGAGAGTGGAGTCATCAGCAAAGAGATAGAGAGGATTTTCCAGAGAGTCGGAGAGATCATTGATAAAGACCAGAAAAAGCACAGGGCCCAGAACACTGCCTTGGGGAACTCCAGCCTGAACAGGAAGGGGAGATGACAGAAATCCATTCAGGGCCACACGTTGTCTACGACCAGAGAGGAAGTCCGCAAGCCATGCATGGAGATTTCTATGGATACCATAGGAGGAGAGTTTGGTGAGCAGAGCTGGGTGCCAGACCGTATCGAAGGCACGTGATATGTCAAGGGAGACGGCTCTGATTTCCTGTTTGGCATTGAGGACCTCCATCCATTTTTGAAACAGCAGAAGCAGCATGTCCAGAGTAGAATGACCTGGTCTGAATCCAAATTGATGATCGGAGATCAAGCCATTGGAGAAGAGGAAGGATTTGATATCCGAAGCAATGATGGATTCCATGACTTTGCTGATAATTGGGAGCAGGCTGATTGGTCTGTAGTTGCAAGGATCTAGATAGAGCGGCAGGGCAGGATTTTAGTACCCGTGGGCTGATGCCGTCTGGTCCAGTTGCAGAATCAGAGTCGAGGTTTGACAAAAACTCCTCCACCTTGTCAGGAGAGAAGGACACAGAGTCCAGGAGTAGTTGGGTTCAACTGGGTAAGGTGGGAACAGAGAGAGATGGGTTTGGGACACAAGATTTTGAGGCAAAGACAGAGTTGAGGCATTCGGCTTTGTCACGTGCGGTGTCAACTATGTAGCCATTTGAGGTAAGGGAGGGGATGGAGGGGGAACAAACACCAGAAACGGATTTGACCAGACGCCACCAGGATTTGGAGGAAGGAGACAGGTTTGGGAGTTCATTCTTGAGTGTGGAGAGATAGTACTTCCTGGCACTATCCATTTGACCTCTGGGAGTAAAATAGGCTATATTGTTTTTCCAAGTTTTCCAATTTTCCAGTTTTCCAAACACGATGGATTAATATTTACTGATATGAACAGTGATGTGGCTTTTTTTGAAATGCTGCAAATACTGTTTAGATTTTGATGACAATTGTGAACCTGCCGCGAATGCTGAAGTGGACAGATGATGGCAATGTGCGGTTTGATAATATCCAAATACAGCCGTCATTCAATCGTAATGTTAAATCGTTAAACTTTAATCATGTTTATAGTTTTGTTCAAGTATCAATTGATGATTGGAATTGAGTGAATACAATAACGATTTTGAATTCGTAATTGGCATCCCCACCCCAACACCAAGACATTATCGCACTATCAACTTCCGTAAGGTAAACGCTCTTTCACCTTCCTCATTCTCATCCACCCTCTCTGAAAAAATGTCCACTTCTCCCTTCATTGACCTCCACACCCCTTCCGACCTCACTGACTACTACAACCACACTCTCTCCTCCTGCCTTGACCAGATTGCGCCTGTAAAAACCAAAACAGTTTCTTTCACCCATTCTGCTCCCTGGTTTACCCCTGAACTCCGCCTGATGAAAACTCGTGCTCGCCAACTTGAAAGACTCCGCAATAAAACAGGTCTCACAGTTCACTCCCAAGCCTACAAGGACCACCTACAACACTACAAAGATGCCCTCTCCCACGCCCGCTCCCCCTACTACTCTCAAATTATCCACTCTGGCTTCGGAAACCCAAAAGCGACTTCTCGACAATAAACAAACTCCTCCGCCCCCTGGACACCACCACCCAGTCATTCACAGAAGACAACTGCATCTCCTTCCTTTCTTTCTTCCAACACAAAATTGACAACATCTACAACAGCTTGACCACCGCCGCACCCGCTCCCCCTCCAACCACCTGCCCCCCCTTATCCTGCCTTCCCCTGTCTCAATTCTCCCCGGTCTCCCCTACTGACCTCTCTGAACTCATAGGAATGAAAACTGCCACCTGCACTCTTGACCCCATCCCCTCCAGCTTTGTCAAGGCCTCCCTCCCTGCTCTCTCTCCACTTATCATTGCAACAATAAACTCCTCCCTGTCTACAGGCATCGTCCCACCATCCCTCAAAATTGCTGCTGTTACCCCCATTCTAAAAAAACCTGGTCTAAACCCTGACACCCTAAACAACTTCAGACCCATCTCCAACCTACCCTTTCTGTCGAAAGTTTTGGAACGCGCTGTAGCCACTCAACTCAAACATCACCTCTCTGCCAATAACCTGTATGAAACATTCCAATCCGGATTCCGCTCCAACCACAGTACTGAAACTGCTCTCCTCAAAATCACCAACGACCTTCTCCTCTCCTCTGACGCTGGCAACCTCAACATTCTCGTCCTCCTCGACCTCAGCGCTGCCTTTGACACCATCGATCACACCATCCTCCTCACCCGACTTGAATCCACCTTTAACGTTACCGGCACTGCCCTCTCTTGGATTAAATCATACCTCTCTGATAGACGCCAGTTCATCCCCATCAATAACTGCAAATCCCCCACTGCTCCCCTCCCCCAAGGTGTCCCCCAAGGTTCAGTTCTTGGCCCCCTCCTCTTCATCCTTTACCTGTCCCCCCTCAGTCACTTAATCCGCCGTCATGGTCTCCAATTCCACTGCTTCGCCGATGACATCCAGCTTTTCATCTCCACCAAGTCCGTCTCCACCGACACCCACTCTATCCTGACAAACTGCATCTCTGAAATAAAATCCTGGCTTCAAATCAACTTCCTCAAACTTAACTGTAATAAATCTGAAATAATCATCATTGGGCCAAAAACGCTCACAAAATCCACCCATAACTTTGCCCTCAACATCGACGGTATCCCAGTATCCACCTCCCCTCTCATCCGGAATCTTGGCGTCATCTTTGACCAAACCCTCTCCTTCGACAAATACACTAAACAGATCACAAAGACAGCCTTCTTTCACCTGAAAAACATCGTCCGTCTCCGCTCATCCCTCTCCTCCACGGCTGCAGAAACCCTCATCCACGCCTTCATCACCTCCCGTCTGGACTACTGCAATAGCCTCCTCTATGGTTCACCCTCAACAATCACCAATAAACTCCAATACATTTAGAACTCCGCTGCCCGTCTACTCACCCATTCCCGGACCCGTGACCACATCACTCCCGTCCTTTACAAGCTTCACTGGCTCCCCATCTCCCAGAGAATCCAGTACAAAATCCTCCTCTTGACCTACAAAGCCCTCCATAACCTGGCCCCATCCTACCTGGCTGACCTCCTCTCCAGACACACTCCCACCCGCAACCTCCGCTCTGCTGGTACAAACCTCCTGACCCCCCCCATCCGGACCAAATTCAGATCCTGGGGGGACAGGGCCTTCTCCATCGCTGCTCCCACCCTCTGGAACTCACTACCTCACACCATCAGAGACTCCTCCTCACTCACCACATTCAAAACATCACTCAAGACCCACCTGTTCAGCACTGCATTCAACATTCAACCCACAGCATTTAACCCCTGACTATCACTTCTCCTTCTCCCTCCTTTTGCTTTAAATATTTCCCTATTGATTCTTGTCTTTTTGCACTTGTTGTTTTCATGTTTTGTTATGCATTGTGTTTTGCACTCTGTCAAAGCGCCTTTGGGCTTCATGAAAAGCGCTATACAAAATAAATGAATTATTATTATTATTATTAATTGTGTTCACCCAACCGTATGGAACTTCACATCAGGATTTAAGTGTTTGTTTTTGTCACGAATGTTGTTAGAAGTTTATTTTTTATATTAATGCTGTTTCATTTGTGATTGGAGTTATGCTGTTTGGAATGAAAAAGGAGATATCAAGTTCAAGTGAATGACGAAATGCCGTGACAGTTTCGACTTTCTGAACGTGATTTCGCGGATCGCCATATGCAGATTAACCATTGACTGGGTATTGGGGTGGCCAATTTTTATATCGTATTTGTTTTTTATTTTATGTTGCACACCGTCACATTTTAGGGGGTTAGATGACAAAATAAAGCATTAAAAATTTTAGAGCAATCCAACAAGATTAAGCGGTCTCCCAGAACCTCTAAAAGTACTGTGTGTGACAGCATTAGGTGAAATTTCTTGTGTCCATAACTTTGTTTCTTCTCAGATAATTCTTGTCAAATTTACACCAGCCTCCATGTGGACCAAGATCTTACTTTCCACATCGAATTCCAATTGGGCGGTGTATACACTAACAGATCGCTGTCTCCATCGATCTTTCCAAGGCCGTAAGACCTATCGGCTCAAAATCCTTTTTCCGGATCCATCAACTCGTCAGGCAATGATGATTGTCACTCCTGCTCTTATTGCAGCAGGAGTTGATGTCAATCGGTTGTCACTGTCACGGACCTCTCTCATGCAAGCTCGCAATGACTCACGCGAAACACTTGCAGCAACAGTACGACAGAACTTCCAACCAACAGTTCCACTTGTTGTGCATTTTGATGGCAAACTGCTGGCACATCTGGATGGAACCAAGTATGACTCTTTGGCAATTGTTGTATCTGGCATGGATGTTGAGAAACTACTTGGCATCCCCATACTGTCAGTTGGAACTGGAGCTCTCATGGGTCAAAAGGTGGTTGAGTTTGTGTGTGAGTGGATAGGTGTCGAGGAGCATCTGGCAGCCCTTTGTTTTGACACGACAGCAAGCAACACCGGAATTCATACAGGAGCTATCACTGGAGTGCAGCACTCGTTCAATCGACGGCTGCTTTCTTGCATGCCATCACCATATACAACAACAACAACATGCATTTTAAGGCCATTTTCCCTGCTAGAGCGGGGGTTAGCCTTGCTGTCCCCATGACAATCTTCTCCATTTCGCCCTATTTTCTGCATCTCCCCTTGTTAACCCCCTTGCCCGCATTTCTTCTTCCACCATCTTTAGCCAAGTCTTTCTTGGACTTCCCCGTCCTTTAAATCCTTCTCCATTCATTTCCATCACTCTTCTCAACCAGTCACTTTCCATCCTTCCTCAACACATGACCAAACCATCTCAACCTGTTTCTCTTCACAGCATTCATCACAGGCTCTATTCCCATCATCTTTCGCAATTCATCATTTGTCATCCTCTCTCTCAACGATACTCCACACATCCACCGAACCATTCGCATTTCCACCCTTTCCAGCCTTCGTTGCTGCTCTACATTCATTACCCATGTCTCGCTCCCATAAATCATAACACTTCTCACACATGCAGCATACACCTTTCCCTTCAGCTTCAACGACACTCCCCTCCTCGTCAGCACGCCACTCAGTTCCCAAGACTTCTTCCATGCACATCTCACTCTAGCAACCGTTGCCGAGTCTGATCCACCTTCTCCATTCAGCACGTCTCCGAGGTAGCAAAATGTTTTCACACCTTCCAGCTTCACGCCGTCTCCAGAATCCAACTCAACATTTCCTCCATCTGCAGCTCCCTCTGTGCACACCTTACATTTGAATGTAGCTGCCACACTGGTTAATGACCCTCTCAGACCACTACATTTTTGATGAACCCACTCAGCGCACATTGTACATTGAATGGAGTTCACTCCGACACCCTTCCTGCACACAGCACATGGCCACTTCCCAGTTCTTTCCACCTCACCACATGCTTTACCACTTGCCATCACCTTCGTCTTTCCTATATTCACCTTCAGACCTTTTGTCTCCATACATTCCTTCCACTTGTTCATCTTTTCCTTCATCACCATATATTTGAGATATATGCAGCCGCTGTGTTCGATACTTTGTTTACCTCAAAGGGACCAGAAATTGACCCTTTTCGTCGACTCAAGTCACAGTGGGATGTTATCGACAAGTCGAAGTTTGATGCACTTGATAGCGACGAGGCTGGTGCAGGTAGTTTGAGTGCATCAGAGAAAGCATGGCTGGAATCTTGACTTACTCTTGTTGTCCATAACCTTCAACAACACCTGGAGACTGTCCAACCTCGTGAAGACTACCTAGAGTTCACGAGACTCACACTTTGGCTCCTGGTAGAGGATAAGGACATTGGTACAGGATTTTGTGCTCATGGTGCTTATCACCGCGCGAGATGGATGGCAAAAGGGATTTATTGTCTTAAATCTTTGGATTTCTCCATCAATTCCACATGAGCAAGCACGAGATGCACTCATTGTGACAAATTTGTTTGTTTGTTAGTACAATCTATGCAAGCTTCTGGTTTGCAGCACCTTTGGCGACAGCTGCCCCTACAAATGACTTATTAATGCTGCAGCTGATCGAAGATTACCAACAAGTTGACAGCAAAATTGCCAGAGTCGCAGAAAATATAATGCGGCTGCACTTGTGGTACTTCAGTGAGGACCTTGCAGTACTGCCCTTGTTCAGCGAGTACAGCACTGATGAAGATAAGGGGGCTATCGTCAATGCTCTGCAGAGAGATCCATTCCCAGAAGATGTTCGACGTATGGCTCCAAACAAGATACCTGAGTTCCGGAACCTTTCTGTGGCACAGTTTGTCACACAGTGTTCGGTCAACCTCTTTGAGTCACTTCATTTGTCACAGGAGTTCCTGACGGCTGCAGTAGACACATGGTTCGAGCGTGATGACTACATTGCAGCGTGCAAGACTGTTCGTGCGCTGAAGGTGGTGAACGATTGTGCAGAACGTGCAGTCAAATTGTCTACTGACTTTAATGAAGTCCTTACCAAGAATGACCAGCAGCGCCAGCTCCTCTGCCAGGTCGTTGAGTATCACCGGAAGCTTCTGCCAACCAGTGCCACTAAAAATCAACTGGTCAAGAGCACCAAGTAACACTGATAGCCTGACTGCCCTGGCACCATTGTTTTGTTACAAAACAGATTTTGTTTTTAAACACTGTTTTTGTTTTTATTTGTGTTAAAAGAATGCAGTTTCACATTCACAATTATTTAAATAAAGTGTGTTTGATTTTGGACTCGATGATGTTGTTCATCGGGGACTTTGGGGGCCATTTGTAGGTCAATGGGGATGATATGTTTTTTAAATATGAAAGGACTTGTTAGATCAAGCTAAAATTTGGGTCCACATGGAGGCTGGTGTAGATTTGAAAAGAATTGGCCCAGAGAGAGAAAAGTTATGGACACCAGAAATATCAACGAATCCGGTCTTACAGAGTACTTTTAGATGGTTGTGGGAGACCACGTACTCTTGTTGGATTGCCCTAAGATTTTTAATGTGCTATATTTTCATCAAGTCACCTCAAGTGAGAGGATGTGCGATATAGAATTCATTTTAAATGTTAACTTTAATGACAATGACCTGAATGAATGAAATGTATGAATGAATTAATGACAAAAAATGACAATTTTTTAAATTTAATTTTTCGGGCCACCCTACTGGGTATGGAACAAACGTACCCGTTTTTTTGCCAATGGGTACGTTTTTCATGGAAGTCCTTCACGAACTTGCTGTCCATTTCTAACGTGCGACTGAAGGTGCTCCAGGAATGTGGAATTTATTGGTTTCATGCTTTAGCATTCGCCGTTTCTGTATTGTCTGTTTGCTTCTGGCCTCCCACCCGTGCACAGCACGGGTACCTCACTAGTTACTGTAAATGGAGAAGCCCGAGAAACGAGATGAGTTTACATAACTCGGCAGTCTCATCAGGAAAGACAATGGAGCCAAGAAAGACATCGAGGCAAGACTCAGCAAAGACTCCAATTCCTACTCTTACCCGACCCCTCCCCTGTCCTGTATCTGATGCTCCCCCTCCCTCTTCCTTGACGGTATGGACCTCAAACATCCGGGGCCTTCACTCAAACCTGATTCAGGTCTCCATACAGGACAAACCAGACTTAATCTGCTAACAGAAACTTGCCTCTTTCAAGATGTCTCTAATTCCTTAATATATCTTCCTGGTTATTCCCTCCTCAGGTGTGATAGACCTGAGTCTCGTCTGTGTGGTGGGGTTGCTATCTTTATCAAAACACTCTTCCTCACTTTCCCTGGACTTCACTCTCACCACCTCACCCCCAGGAGTACCTCCGGCCACGGCTTCCCCTCCGTACCCACTTTTTGTTCATATGTGTGTTGTACCATCAATCTGTGATGACTCCACTTACATCATCTCGCTGCCTGACAACATGGACCAACTTCTATCCACGCACCCCAACTCTCTCTTCCTCATTTGTGGCGACTTCAACTGTCATCATGCCAGCTGCCTGGGTATAGGTGCATCTCACACCAGTAATGGCACCTCAGCAAAGGACTTCTGTGACTCATTGGGACTAACACAATCTGTCAATTTCCCGACCCGGATCTCATTCAACGGAGCATCTTCTCTTCGAGACTTGGTTATGACTAACTTCCCTGCAAATATCTGCTGTTCTTCTTCTCCTCCAATCGGTTCGTCAGATCATTTGGTTGTTAAGGTGGACATGTCTCTGGCCATTCCCAGAGAGCATCCATCAATCATCTGGACTGCCTCTGACATCAACTCGTCCTCGGAATTCTTCCAAAGTAAAGTACTCTCTCTCATGCATAGATTTATCCCATCTCGTCTTCAGTTGTCATACCCTTCCTCCCATCCATCCATGGTACACTGAATCTCGTGGTGAGGCAGTTGCCCTGAAACAACTTTCCTTCGCATCATCGAAGGCAAATCCAACTGAAGGTAATCTCAGTTCCTTTCACAAAGCTCGAAAAATGTGTGTGTCTACCATCAGGAGAGCCAGGAAACAATATCTCTCTACTCTCCAGATTGGACTCTCAAACATGTCTCCGTCCTCCAAATCCTGGTGGTGTCTGGTCAAATCTGTTTCTGATGTTTGTTCTTACCTCAAACGGCTACACAGCTGACACTGCACGTGAAAAAGCTGAATGCCTCAACTCTGTGTTTGCATCCAAATCATGTGTCCCAAACCCATCTCTCTCTGTACCTACCTTACCCAGCCGAACGCAGCCGCTCCTGGACTATGTGGCCTTCTCTTCTGACAAGTTGGAGAAGTTTCTGCGAAACCTTGACTGATTCTGCACCTGGACCAGGCGGCACGAGCCCACGAGTCCTAAAATCCTTCTCTGCCGCTTGATCTCACCCTCTCTCTGTTCTCTTCACCCTCTCTTTTGCTCAAGTTCATCTTCCATCTTCCTGGAAAACAGCTAACATTACTGCTTCACACAAAAAAGTTGCAAAAACAGATCTTTGCAACTACAGACAATCAGCCTGCTCCAAATTATCAGCAAATTCTTGGAATCCATCATTGCTTCTGTATCAAATCCTTCCTCTTCTCCAATGGCTTCATCTCTGATCATCAATTTGGATTCAGACCAGGTCATTCTTCTCTGGATGTGCTGCTTCTGCTGTATTACCGGTGGATGGAGGTCCCTCAATGCCAAACAGGAAATCAAAGCTGTCTCCCTTGACATATCACGTGCCTTCGATACGGTCTTGCACCCTGCCCTGCTCAACAAACTCTCTTCCTATGGTATCCATGGAAACTTCCACGCATGGCTTGCAGACTTCCTCTCCGGTTGCAGTCAACATGTGGCCTTCAGCATCTGAAGAAAATAATTTTGTTTTCCTCCTCTTGACTTATTAAAGTTGTTTTTGGATATATCTACCGCAACAAATGTACAAGAAACTGACTTTTCAAGCATTTTCAAGCAAAGCAAAATTTTACCATGCATGATGAGAAGAAAAAGTGTCGTGGTGACATTGCACATGATGTGTAAGTGAGAGAAAATATTCCTTTGGAATGACCTGACATGAAACGTGCTCGCAATATAAAGCAAACCATTTGTATATATATATATATATGTATAGTGTGTATATATATATATGTATAGTGTGTATATATATATATATATATGTATATATATATATATATATATATATATATATATATATATATATATATATATATATATATATATATATATATACATATACATATATATATATATATATATATATATATATACATACACACTGTTACGGTACGCGGTTAAAGATGTTATATTTGCCGAGCGGAGGCTCCGCGACCGAACAGTTATTCCCCGACTCTAAAACCCGATTTACCCCAAACTTTGGCCGGATCGCGCCACCGCTATTCAATCGGGAAAACTCTAAAGCGACCGAATGCAAAGAGGAAAAGGAATAAGACGAGAAAAGGGTTGAAAATACTACTAAATTTATTTACTATTTACAGGCTCAAAATAACTAAGGAGAAGGAAAGATAATAAAATAATATACAGAAGCTTTTTAGAGACACAGGGAAAATACTAGCTTATCTAACAGGCTTAACTTATTCCCAGGGACAAGACAAAAGACAGACTACGAGCACACTTACACGGGGAATGATGATAGGGATGGCAGGTGGATGGCTGGCGGGATAGGGAGGTCCAACTGGTCCTGCAGCACGATCGGCTCGTTGGGCAGCCGCCGTTCCTTCGCGGCCCCTGCTCCAAACTGCCGTCCAGGCCCACGCTGCTGTGGCTGCAGTTTCGGTGGCTCGAGCTGCTGCTCAACTCTGGACTTCTCTCGGACTCAACTCAAAGCGCCTCTCTTGGACCCAACTCAAAGCGCATCTCTTGGACCCAACTGCTTGGACTCCCTCTCGTCTGCTCTTGGGAACGCCCGCCGGCGGGTTATATAGGCCCCGCCCCTCAACCTTTTCGAACCTCCCCCAAACGTTCTCTCTCCGCCCTCTCAAGCCAAACCCCTGGCTCATGGTTGGTCGAGTGGGGCTGGCTCACTCCTCCCCTCTATGACGAGGTGGAGACACGCCTTTCTTCTCCGACCCTGCCTCGTGGTCAATGGCGGCAATTGGAGGGGAGATAATTGCCAATCGACGAAAGGGGGAATGGAGGTTTTGGGAATGGGAATGAAGGGAATCTATCTCTTTCACTTGGTGCAATGGAGTATTTAAGTTAATGGGAGACACAGCCTTACTCTAAGACACATAATAAGATATAACTATCGAACAGGGGTATTCTATGATTGGCTGACGTGTATGCTTTTGGACTAATTATGGGACGCCCTTTGACCTTTACACCACTCTGGAGGCAGGAGGGGCCATATCCAACAATGTTCATCACCATCTCCAATATAATACAACACAATCAAAAAAATGCAATCCTCATATCCGCAACAATATATATATATGTTTTTTTTTTTGTTTTTTTTTAAATATAAATGGTTTGCTTTCAGGAAATTATTCGAACTCTCCCTGTCATATCTCGAACACATTTTGCTCTTTAAATATTTTCTGTGCCATTGTTTGGAGGTTTCAGGGCTGAGGGATTCCACTTCGTTGTTTAACCTGGGTTGACATGTCTCTTGTAAAGAGCTGACAAATTATCGCCGGTACCCTGAACAAATGACAAATTCCTGCCAGTCAACAAAACGATTGGTCAACCCATTCATGAAAAACTTGTGCCACAACTGTTCCCACTGCCAGACCCCAAAAGAAGGCAAAGCTTGCTGAAGAAGAAGATGAAGTGTAAGGTTGCAAGAATGCCCATCAATAAGTGCAAATGACAAGCGTCAGGAGGTACCTGATCTGAGGAGAGAGATGTGATGCGATACACAGAATACCACTTCAATCCGACATATCAAAATATTCATCACCATTTGCAAATATTTGATCCATAACAAAGGATGCAATGACTGCTTTGTGCAATATTATATCAAAATAACCACCAACTCTGTCAACTAATACAAGGAACTTTGAGGAGGCCATTTCTCCCATCATGCCTGCATCCAATGAACACCACATTAATTAAATTAATCAGTTCATGTACTTATCACTGGGAAGTTGTTGGGTGTTGGGGTGGTGTTGGAGTGTATGGAGATGAGAACATTGTGGAGGAGGTGCAGAAACATCACCAGGGGATGCGCAAGCATCTGTTACGGGCACATCGCCTGGTAACGGGTGGCCTCTCTCGGACTGCTTCCTGACGTAAGGCCCTGAAGCCGACGAGTCGCAGACAACTTCGCGACCAGATGGGTTGCTGAGCAACCACGGTGCCATCTTAGGTGATTAAAATCTGGCAGAGTCCCTGCGGCTAACTTTCACTTTACTTTCCCAGTGATTAATTAGTTGTCAGACAGGGATTATGCTCTCGGCTCCCACCTTTATCTTTTTATTACATACGGACGAGCGAAACCGTGGGTGTGATGCCGGCTAGACGAGCGTAGTGAATCAGTGGGGTACATCCTCCCTTCTATGTATAGTATGCAACGTCTAACCAATGAAGGAAAGAGACAGTCGAGCAGGTTTGGAAACAACAAATATTGCATTAAACTGGCAAACAGGCATTTCCAAGAAAATGCAGTGTCACATAAGAAACAGTCCTATCCCGAGCATTCAATGAAACCCCTTGTGCAACCGGCTTTAAACAAAATACAGTTAGGCACCACGTTCATCCGGGGTAATTAGAAAGAAAAGGGGACATACATACTGTAAAGGAAGAAGTCCGGGCGTGTTGGTGACCCCTTCCTCACCCTCATGTAAACAGGCTTGGACCCATAGGGCTCAACGAGATGTCGATGCAGGTGGATGTGTGGTACAAGTGAGAGGTGTGCTGTCGTGGACTGTATTGTGTGGTGTTTAGCTTTGAAAAGAAATGTTGGAGTTCTTGTGTCGTTCATTGATGCTCCACAACAGGTGAGCCCTGAGGTGTATGCGGTGAAAAATGCAAGGTTATATGGTGCATGTGCGAAAGGCATGTAAGATGTCAGTCTTACCAGGATGAGGTCATTGCCTGTTCTGCTTGGCAGTTTGGGGAGCACCGTGTGTGGCGCCTTTTCCGTTACCAGGATGTGAGGGGGGAAAAAGAGTTACGAGGATGTGAGGAGCTTTTGCGTTACCTGGATGTGAGGAGATGGAAACAATGGTGAGGTGATGTGATTTGAGAAGTTGCGTTCGAATCCGGGTGTCGGGAAATAAGGGTTGAGGAATGGGTGCTTGAAAATGGCGGTCAGTTCAAGTGCAGGTGTCGGTACATTAGACTTTGGAAATGAGGTTCGATTACGGAGAGGAAAAATGAGGGTTTGGGAAAGAGGCAGAGAACAATGGGGAAGGTTCGAACCACAATCACAATGCTATCTCCCTTTCCCCTGGTACGAGGATGGGTAACCTAACGAAGCAATCACTGTGGAAATATCTGAACTCCTTGGTTATTTTATGTGTGGGACATAACTCCGTGGTGTCTTTTCTAAATCTGAAACATATCGATTGCACATTCACTTGTCTGTCCGCCCATCTTTACCAAATCATGGGTTTTTTATGTATTATTTTGTATATCTTTGCCCACATTGTTACATTTTACGTGATGTTTAGTGGAGGGGACATTATTTTGTCAATTGTTGAAATGGAGAATGCATATAATATCCGGTTTCGCATATTTGTACTCAGTTGTGGATGAAGAGTTCTGTTATTTTGCAGGAAACGAAATGAAAGAAACCAGAAAACAAAGGAATCAAAGAGGAACGAGTCTTCATCATCCAAGAAAAAGAAAACCAATTGGTTGGTTTCGTGGAGGCGACATTATTTTGTCAATTGTTGAAATGGAGAATGCATATGATATCCGGTTTAGCATATTTGTACTCAGTTGTGGATGAAGAGTTCTGTTATTTTGCAGGAAACGAAATGAAAGAAACCAGAAAACAAAGGAATCAAAGAGGAACGAGTCTTCATCATCCAAGAAAAAGAAAACCAATTATTGGTTGAAGCGTCTGCAGTAAATAATTTTATTTTCCTCCTCTTGACTTTTTAAACTTGTTTTTGGATATTTATCTACCTCAACAAATGTTGGCTTTTGCTCCCGGTTCTGCCATCAGGGTAGCTCTCCACGTCATCAGTTAAGTATTTTTTCCCTTTTGTGATTTTGTCAAATCTCTGCTGTTGTTTTTTTTTTTTGTTTTTTTTTTTGTATACACGATCGAGGCTCGTGAAAGAGCGAACATTAATCACACAGAAAGATAAACAGACACATAAAACAAATAACATCGGGAGCGGTAGACAAGATGGGGAGAGAGGGGGAAGGACACAAACACAACATTTGAGAGCAGGGACCGAGAGACATGGAGACATCGAGAGATCTGTGGGAGGGAGAGGGCTTTGGGGGAGAGACATGGGAAGGGGGTGGGGGGTGGGAGAGGTATAAAACATATGGACACTGCCAGGACTTCCAGGAAAGAAGTTGGAATTTCAAGCAAGGTGGATCTGGGGTGAATTAGTGGGGGTAGAAAAGATCAAGGTTTTGGATGGGGGAAGATAAGAGATGGTGGTGAACAGCTGTTTTAAAGACCTGGAGGGAGGAGTGGGATTGAAGGGAGTGTGGGAGTTTGTTCCAGAGGTGGGAGAAAAGAGGAATGAAAGAGTGAAGGTGAGCAGAGAGCCGAGATTTCGGCAGTTTAACCATCAGAGGGTTGCTGGCAGATCTTGTGCGACCTGTAGGAATATTTGGGGGACAGAGCACAGAGAGAGCTGGGGGAGCAAGGCCGGAGAGGAGTCGGTAGAAGACAGAAAGACCACCTCCCTGCCTGCGGTGAGTGAGTGAAAGACCACCGCCTGCCTGCGGTGTCTACGTTTATTTTACTGTGTGTGTGTGTCGTGTCCACTGTGTGGTTTTAGTTAGATCTCGGTTTGTAAATCGTGCATACCTGTGTGTAATCGTCGTTTTGTTCGAGCCGCGTTTGGGGCCTGGTCACTTGAGGCTTCCCTTTCTCCCTGGTGGTCGTTTGTTGTCTACTTACTTTCGTTCTTTCATTGTATTCCTTTTTTCTGTCTTTCTTTTCACCACATACTTCCCCCGAACATCTTACCCTTTGTTTAAAGGTTTTATACAAAAAAAAAAAAACGTAATAATAATTCCCTTCTCTCCTCGTGGCTCCTCTGCCCCCGACCGCAACCACATGTTGTCTCCCCCTGCCCATCTTTCTCTCCTTCTTATCTCAATCCTCTCTGGCCAATACCTTTCTAATTCTAGTTTTCACCATACCTCTTCAACCTTTATCCTTCTTCCTCAGATCCACTTTCACCTCACCTTCAAAAAATATATATATTAACGAAGAATTTAAGAAGTAGATCCCTCCTCCCGTACTAACACAATTGCTGATACACCTTCCTGTTCCTTCGTTCTCTGCTCACCTGGCTATCAATCTCCTATTCTGTTCCTCGTTCTGAACGTGTTCTGGAATTCTTCATCCCCCTTAGCCTCCATGCCCTCACTTCAGGGAATTTCCCAGATAGTTTTCACGTTTTGTTTTAAAATGTTTAAACTTTCCCCTGCAGTGTTTTACTCTGTTGTATGTTTTAACAATGTTGTATGTTATTTTCTTCTTCCTCTTCAAAAGGCTTTCTTCAATTTGCTCATCAAATCTCTCCTTTTCAAAACAAAATTCAATCTATTACAGTTTTTCCTTTTTACATTCTCGAAACTCTGCTGCATTCCACCCACCCCTCCCCTTATGTTTTCAAACGGATCTCTGACTTGAAAATCACAAGAAACTCATTTTGCAATAAATGTTCGTTTTCCATTAATCGTCCAACACTTTCTAAAATCCCAACTCACCTCTCCCCTCTGAAACTCCCCCCGAACCTCTCCCACCCTAAACTCCCACCTACTGAACTCCCACCTCACCCCTCTTCTTCAAATCTCCCCCTTCCCCCTCCTCTTCAAAACGCACCCTCCCTCCTCCCCTTCAAATCTCCCCACCCTCCTTTTTTCTACAATTCTTCCATCTCACCCCTCCTCAAAGCTGCCCTCCTCCAGTATGATAGACCTGAGCCTCGTCCTGGTGGTGGGATTGCTATCTTCATCAAAAACGGTCTTCCTTACTCTCCTTGCACTGCCCTCTCTCCACCTCACCCCCAGGGGTACCTCTGGCTATGGCTTTCCCTCCACTCCCACCTTTTGTTCATATGTGTACCGTCCACCAAACAGTGATGACTCCATTTACATCTCGCTGTCTGACAACATGAACCAATTTCTATCCACTCATCCCAACTCTCGCTTCCTCATATGTGGCGACTTCAACTGTCATCATGCCAGCTGGCTGGGTGTGGGTACATCTCACAGCAGTCATGGCACCTCAGCAAAAGCCTTCTGTGACTCATTGGGACGAACACAATCTGTGAATTTCCTGACCTGGATCTCAGTCAACGTAGCATCTTCTCTTCTAGACTTGGTTATGACTAACTTCCCTGCAAATGTCTGCTGTTCTTCATCGGCTCCAATTGATTCATCAGATCATTTGCTTGTTAAAGTGGACATCTCTCTGGCCTTTCTCAGAGAGCCGACTCAGCGTCTTCAACTGTCATCATGCCAGCTGGCTGCGTGTTGGTACATCTCACAGCAGTCATGCACCTCAGCAAAGGCCTTCTGTGACTCATTGGGACGAACACAATCTGTGAATTTCCTGACCTGGATCTCAGTCAACGTAGCATCTTCTCTTCTAGACTTGGTTGTGACTAACTTCCCTGCTAATGTCTGCTGCTCTTCTTCTTCTCCAATCGGTTCTTCTGATCATGTGCTTGTCAAAGTGGACATCTCTCTAGCCCTTCTCAGAGAGCCTCCTCAGCGTCGACGAGTCTGGCATTTCACTCAGGCCGACTGGGACGGTCTTCAAGCAGCCCTCAATCGTCTGGATTGATCTCCCATCTCCACTGCCTCTGACATCAATTCTTCCTGGGAATTCTTCCAAAGCAAACTGATCTCTCTCATGCACAGATTTATCCCATCTCGTCTTCAGTTGTCTTACCCTTCCTCCCGTCCATGGTACACTGAATCTTGTGGTGAGGCAGTTGCCCTGAAACAACTTGCCTTTGCCTCTTGGAAGGCTAATCCAACTGAAGGCAATCTCAGTTCCTTCCACAAAGCTCGGAACAAGTGTGTGTCTACCCTCAGGAGTGCCAGGAAGCACTATCTCTCCACACTCAAGAATGAACTCTCACACCTGTCTCCTTCCTGAAAATCCTGGTGGCATATGGTCAAATCCGTTTCTGGTGTTTGTTCCCCCTCCATCCCCTCCCTTACTTCAAATGGCCACACAGTTGACATCGCACGTGACAAAGCCGAATGCCTCAACTCTGTGTTTGCCTCAAAATCTTTAGTCCCAATCCCATCCCTCTCTGTTCCCACCTTTCCCAGTAGAACCCAACTGCTCCTGGACTGTGTCCTTCTCTCCTGACAAGGTGGAGGAGTTTTTGTCTGACCTCGACTCTGATTCTGCAACTGGACCAGACGGCATCAGCCCACCGGTCCTAAAATCATGCTCTGCCGCTCTATCTCACCCTCTCTCTGTTCTTTTCACCCTCTCTTTTGCTCAAGGTCATCTGCGAGCATCCTGGAAATCAGCAAACATTACTGCTTTACACAAAAAAGGTGCAAAAACAGATCCTTGCAACTACAGACCAATCAGCCTGCTCCCAATTATCAGCAAAGTCATGGAATCCATCATTGCTTCGGATATGAAATCTTTCCTCTTCTCCATTGGCTTGATCTCTGATCATCAATTTGGTTTCAGACCAGGTCACTCTACTCTGGACATGCTGCTTCTGCTGTCTCAACAATGGATGGAGGTCCTTAATGCCAAACAGGAAATCAGAGCTGTCTCCCTTGACATATCACGTGCCTTCGATACGGTCTGGCACCCAGCTCTGCTCACCAAACTCTCCTCCTACGGTATCCATGGAAATCTCCATGCATGGCTTGCGGACTTCCTCTCTGGTTGTAGTCAACGTGTGGCCCTGAATGTATTTCTCTAATCTCCCCTTCATGTTCAGGCTGGAGTTCCCCAAGGCAGTGTTCTGGGCCCTGTGCTTTTTCTGGTCTTTTTCAATTATCTCTCCGACTCTCTGGAAAATCCTCTCTATCTCTTTGCTGATGACTCCACTCTCTGCCGTTCCATTCCTCTTCCCTCAGATCGGCAGTCTGCAGCCTCCTCACTCTCTGAAGACCTGGACAAAATCACAGACTGGTCAAACAAGTAGAACATGTCTTTCAATCCTGACAAATCTCACACTCTTACTATGTCTCTCCGAAAAGATCGACTGGACAACCCTCCCATCTACCTTCTCAACAATCCTCTCCAAATTTTCTGTCGCTCAAGCTTTTGGGTCTCACTATCTGCCATGATCTTTCTTGGGAAAACCACATTTCCAAGCTGGCCTCCAAAGTCAGTCACCGACTGGGCATCCTCCGTCGTGCGAAGTCCTTCGTTGGCACACCTGAGCTCCTCACCACATACAAGGCTTTCATCCGCAGCTCAATGGAATACTGTTCTCCCCTATGGGCCAGTGCTCCTGCCTCACACCTAGCTCGGCTTCACACTGTTGAAACCAAAGCTTTCAGAATCATTGGAATCTCCCGCGATGAAGCTATCTCTGAGGGCCTTTCACTCACTCACCGCAGGCAGGTAGGTGGTCTTTCTGTCTTCTACCGACTCCTCTCCGGCCTTGCTCCCCCAGCTCTCTCTGTGCTCTGTCCCCCAAATATTCCTACAGGTCACACAAGATCTGCCAGCAACCCTCTGATGGTTAAACTGCCGAAATCTCGGCTCTCTGCTCACCTTCACTCTTTCATTCCTCTTTTCTCCCGCCTCTGGAACAAACTCCCACACTCCCTTCAATCCCACTCCTCCCTCCAGGTCTTTTAACCAGCTGTTCACCATCTCTTATCTTCTCCCATCCAAAACCTTGATCTTTTCTACCCCCGCTAATTCTCCCCAGATCCACCTTGTTTGAAATTCCAACTTCTTTCTGGAAGTCCTGGCAGTGTCCATATGTTTTATACCTCTCCCACCCCCCCTCCCCATGCCTCCCCCCAAAAGCCCTCTCCCTCCCACAGATCTCTGGATGTCTCCATGTCTCTCGGTCCCTGCTCTCAAATGTTGTGTTTGTGTCCTTCCCCCTCTCTCCCTATCTTGTCTACCGCTCCCGATGTTATATGTTTTATGTGTCGGTTTGTCTTTCTGTGTGATTGATGTTCGCTCTTTCACAAGCCTCGATCTTGTATACAAAAAAAAAATCAAAGAAAATCTCTCTGGCCTTTCTCAGAGAGCCGACTCAGCGTCGACGAGTCTGGCATTTCACTCAGACCGACTGGCACGGTCTTCAAGCAGCCATCAATCATCTGGACTGGTCTCCCATCTCTACTGCCTCTGACATCAACTCTTCCTGGGAATTCTTCCAAAGTAAATTGCTCTCTCTCATGCACAGATTTATCCCATCTCCTCTTCAGTTGTCATACCCTTCCTACTGTCCAGAGTACACAGAATTTTGTGGTGAGGCAGTTGTCCTGAAACAACTTGCCTATGCCTCTTGGAAGGCAAATCTAACTGAAGCCAATCTCCCTTCCTTTCACAAAGCTCGGAACAAGTGTGTGTCTACCGACAGGAGAGCCAGGAAACAATATCTCTCCACTCTCAAGAATGAAATCTCAAACCTGCCTCCCTCCTCCAAATCCTGGTGGTGTCTGGTCAAATCTGTTTCTGGTGTTTGTTCCCCCTCCATCCCCTCCCTTATCTCAAACGGCTACACAGTTGACACTGCACGTGAAAAATCCAAATGTCTCAACTCTGTGTTTGCCTCAAAGGCCTGTGTCCCAAACCCATCTCTCTCTGTACCCACCTTACCCAGTCAAACCCAGCTGCTCCTTGACTCTGTGTCCTTCTCTCCTGACAAGGTGGAGAAGTTTCTATCAAGCCTCGACTCGACCAGACGGCATCAGCCCACGCGTTCTAAAATCCTGTTCAGCTGCTCTATCTCACCTTCTCTCTGCTCTCTTCACCTTCTGTTTTGCTCCATGTCATTTGCCATCTCCTTGGAAAATGGCCAACATTACGGCTTTACACAAAAAAGGTGCAAAAACAGATCCTTGCAACTATAGACCCATCCGCTTGCTCCCAATCATCAGCAAGGTCATGGAATCCATCATTGCTTCTGATATAAAATCCTTACTTTTCTCCAATGGCTTGATCTCGGATCATCAATTTGGATTCAGACCAGCTCACTCTACTCTGGACATGCTGCCTCTGCTGTCTCAACAATGGATGGAGGTCCTCAATGCGCAACAAGAAATCAGAGCTGTCTCCCTTGACGTATCTTGTGCGTTTGATACGGTCTGGCACCCCGCCCTGCTCACCCAACTCTCCTCCTGTGGTATCTATGGAAACCTCCACACATGGCTTGCCAACTTCCTCTCTGGTCGAAGTCAATGTGTGGCCCTGAATGGAATTCTCCCTAACACTAATCTCCCTTTCTTGTTCAGGCTGGAGTTCCCCAAGGCAGTGTCCTGGCACCTGTGCTCTTTCTGGTCTTCATTAATGATCTCTCCGACTCTCTGGAAAATCCTCTCTATCTCCTTGCTGATGACTCAACTCTCTGCCGCTCCATATCTCAACCCTCAGATCGGCAGGCTGCAGTCTCTTCATTCTCTGCAGACCTGGATAAAATCACAAACTGGTCAAACAAGTGGAAAATGTCTTTCAATCCTTTACAAATCTAACACTCTCACGATGTGTCTCTGAAAAGATCATCTGGACAACCCTCCCATTTACTTTCTCAGCAATCCTCTCAAAGAAGTTCTGTCACTCAAGCTTTTTGGACTACCTGTCTGCCATGATCTTTCCTTCGAAAACCACATTTCCAAGCTGGCCTCCAAAGTCAGTCGCCGACTGGGCATCCTCCGTCGTGCGAATTCCTTCCTGGACACTTCTGAGCTCTTCACCACATACAAAGCTTTCATCCGCAGCTCAATAGAATACTTCTCTCCCCTCTGGCCTGGTGCTTCTGGTTCTGCCTCCCATCTAGCCCGGCATCACACGTTTGAAACCAAAGCATTCAGAATCATTGCTATCTCCTGCGATGAAGCTGATTCTGAGGGCCTTTCACTCGCTCACAGCAGGCAGGTTGGTGGTCATTCTGTCTACTACCGACTCCTCTCCGGCCTAGCTCTCCCTGCTCTGTCCCCAAAATATTCCTGCAGGTCGCACAAGATCTGTCAGCAGCCCTCTTCTGGTGAAACTGCCAAAATCAAGACTCTGCTCACCTTCACTCTTTCGTTCTCCTTTTCTCCCGCCTCTGGAACAAACCCACACTCTCTCTTCAATCCGTCTCGCCCCTCCAGGTATTTTAAACAGCTTTTCACCACCATCTCTCATCTTCCCCCATCCAAAACCTTCATCTTTGCTACCCCCATTAATACACCCCAAATCCACCTTTTTCAATCTCCGACTTCATTCCTGAAATTCCTAGTAGTGTCCACTTGTTTTATACCATGTACCCCTTCCCACCTCCCCCAGCCCCCTCCCTTCCACAGATCTACTGACGTCCCTGTTCTCTACCGTTGTTGTTCTTGTGTGCTTTCCTCTCTCTCCCCCTCTTGTCTCCCCCTCCCTTTATTGTATGCTTTATGTATCCGTGCATGTTTTAGTGTGTCATGTGTCAGCTCTTGCACGAGCTTCGATTCTGTATACAAAAAAAAAATACAGGTGATGCACCACCAATCTCATGTCACCCTCCACCCTTTCCTCAACAATTTTTCTTTCCCCATGAACCCTCTTTTCATTATACCCTCCACTTCCAATGTCCTGTGTTTACCCCCCCACCCCCACCCCCCTCTCTGTCTCTATCTCCCTCCCCTCTTCCTGTTCATTCTTTCCCCTACTTGTGTCCAACTGTGGCCCTCTATCACCTTTCTCTTCCATTTGACCTTTGATTTTACAAGCAAATTTTTAGCTCACCTGGAAGGAAGTTCCGGGGAGCTTATGCGATGGCTTGTCGTCAGTCCGTCCATTCGTCGGCACTTGCAATTTCTTCTGTGAAACCGCTGAAGGGAGTGTGACCAAATTTGGCACAAATGATATTTGTTATGTTGTGACTAAAGTTTGTCCAGGGCATGAAAAAAATATGGGTCGAAGGCAGTCTACCGGGAGTCAAAGTGGATCCACGTTTGACCCCTCCAAAATAGGAATTTGCTTTTTCCTCTGAAACTACTGTTACGTGTTACTCCCCGACCTCCGAAACCCGAGAGGAGCCACGGCAGAAAAATATGTTATTCCGTGTCAAAATCAATATTGAAACCACACCAATGGTTATCAACAGACAAATAATGTATTAAAAATCACACAGGAATAACGATACAACAATGGTAGCAATCAACAATACAATCAACACATCTTAAGATGGTACCATCCACTAAGGTAAGATAACTCACTGCGCTCCCAGTGCATGAAAAAGAACACTCCTCAATGTCCCTATAACTCAAAGGTGATCCCGGCGATGAGGCGAGTAATGGGGTGTAGGCAAAGCGTGGACAGTCCCGTGGTCCAAACCCACAGCAAACTGGCGGCGAAAAAGGAAATCCCAAAGGCGCGATCCAGACGTGCACGTTCACAGTTCAATCGGCGAACCGCAACGTAATCTTCAAATGCCGCTTTTGCACACACACATCCCCGGCCAACGACCGGAGGGTGAGACAAGCTGGCGCGGCAAAACCTTTTTCAGTGAACGACGCGCGAGGTTCAAGATGGCCGACGGCTCTTACGTGAGTCGAAGCGACCTGGCGGGGAATTCTTCAAAACCTCAATGCCTATACCTGACTACGCAGGTTTCTCAATTCTACAGCGATAGCACCGATCGCAGGAAATTCCTTTCAAGGACTCAAAGTTGACTCGCGACGTTCGCTCGATCACGCTTGCTACGGAGCTTCAGGACACGCGTCTTGTCCGACTTTTTCTTCTCACGCCTCTTCTTCTTCTTCTCTATCGTCGTCTTCCGGTTCTCGATCCGGCTTCCTGTCCCTTTTTTACCATGAGCGCTTTTAACCTTTTAACCACAATAGCCATTTCCCTTAAACAACAATAACCATAATACCTAGAACTAGAAATATCTCAAGTGGATGAAAACCACAACCACGGAAGGGCCGTATCCGTAACACTTCCCCCCCCTCAAGAAAGAAAGTTTGAACACAGCGAAAACTTTGCAGGCAAACTCTTTAAACAAACAAAAGTATACTCACAACCCAAATCATCAATTCCCGTGAACAACAATAATCAATATTTCCCAAAAATAAAGCAACAAAACTTCGAACAACCCACAGAGATTTCCAAAGTTAATTGACTCTGGACAAAGCGTCAGCCACGACATTGGCCCTGCCCTTTACATGTTCAATTTCCCAGTTGGACTCCTGCAAAGCCAAACTCCATCTCATCCCCCTCTGATTTTACTTTTCGTTTCTTTTGATTGACGGTTAAGGGGTTGTAATCAAAAACCCAAAGGCCAGCAAATCTATAGCACTTTCCCCGGGAGGCCGAGCTGAAAGCCATGTTCCATGGTAGTGTTCGTGTTCCAAGGTAGTGTAGTGGTAGTGTTCCAAGGTAGAACACCCAAGGTAGTGTTCTGGGCTCTGTGCTTTTTCTGGTCTTCATCAATGATCTCTCTGACTCTCTTGAAAATCCTCTCTATCTCTTTGCTGACGACTCTACTCTCTGTCGCTCCATTCCTCATCCCTCAGATCGGCAGTCTGCAGCCTCCTCACTCTCTGCAGACCTGGACAAAATCACAGACTGGGCAAACAAATGGAACATGTCTTTCAATCCTGATAAATCTCACACTCTTACGATGTCTCTCCGAAAAGACCGACTGGAAAACCCTCCCATCCACTTTCTGAATAATCCTCTCCAAGAAGTTCTGTCACTCAAGCTTTTGGGTCTCACTATTTGCCATGATCTTTCCTGGGAAAACCACATTTCAAATCTGGCCTCCAAAGCCAGTCGCCGACTGGGCATCCTCCGTCGTGCGAAGTCCTTCCTTGGCACACCTGAGCTCCTCACCACATACAAGGCTTTCATCCGCAGCTCTATGGAATACTGCTCTCCCCTCTGGTCTGGTGCTCCTGCCTCACACCTAGCCCGTCTTCACGCTGTTGAAACCAAAGCGTTCAGAATCATTGGAATCTCCCGCGATGAAGCTAACTCCAAGGGCCTTTCACTCACTCACCGCAGGCAGGTTGGTGGTCTTTCCGTCTTGTACCGTCTCCTCTCTGGCCTTGCCCCCCCGGCCCTCTCTGGGCTCTGTCCCCCAAATATTCCTACAGGTCGCACAAGATCTGCCTGCAACCCTCTTATGGTTAAACTGCCAAAATCAAGACTTTCTGCTCACCTTCACTCCTTCATTCCTCTTTTCTCCTGCCTCTGGAACAAACTCCCTCACTCTCTTCAATCCCACTCCACCCTCCAGGTCTTTAAACCAGCTGTTCACCACCATCTCTTATCCTCCCCCATCCAAAACCTTGATCTTTTCTACCCCCGCTAATTTCGGTCCCTTTGTGTTTTATACCTCTCCCCCCCCCCCCTCCCCCTCCCACGCCTGCTGCCCCCAAGCCCTCTCCCTCCCACACTTCTCCCTGCTCTCAAATGTTGTGGTTGTGTGCTTCCCGTTCTCTCCCCATCTTGTCTTCCGCTCCCTCTTTTTGTATATTTTGTTTGTCTGGTTTGTTTTGTTTGTTTGTTTGTGAAATAAATGTTAGCTCTTTCACAAGCCTCGATTCAGTATACAAAAAAAAAAAAAAAAAAAAATGGTGGTTGGGTGGTGAGGCCTGGAAGTATTCACTACATGGACACCTTTAGGAACGTGGAGTTCACGGTTAATCCGCGTAGGAAAGTTCACTACGTGGACGCCTTTAGGAACGTGGTGTTCACGGTCAATCCGTGTAGGAATTTTGGCTCGGCTGCTCCGCAGCATTCAGTGCTTCAACTCTTTCTAACTTTCGTAATAATCACGGTTGGACCGCTTGTCACTGTAGTCACGTGAATAGCGGTTTCCTTCTCGGCCACTACCCTGAAAATCATTCCTTCGGGAGCTGCCGTAACTCTGGGAGCCTCCATAGTAATATCGACTGCGGCCACCACCAAAACTACCGCCACGTTTTCCTCTTCTGTAGCCCCCTCGATGCCTACGGCCTGCCTTCTCTACGGCTATGGTCCGACCATCCAAATCCTTGCCATTCCAATCCTTCTCTGCCTCTTTGGCGTCCTTTGTGTTTTCAAACGTGACAAAGCCAAACCCTCTTGACTTTTGCGTTTCCCTGTCTTTTACCAGCCGCACTTCCAAAAGCGGTCCATATTTGCTGAAGACAGAGGTCAGAACTTCGTCCTTTGTTTTGAAGTTCAGTCCACCTACAAATAGCTTGCCAAATTTGCCGCCATCCCCGACGGGTGTGGTGTTATTTTCCCTACTGGGGTTTTTAACAACCATCGGGTTACCAGAAACTTGACCACCGGCCAAATCATTACCGATAACAAGAGATACTCCCTCTACAGGAAGAGTGGCTTGTAAACCTACGGCGACCGGTCCTGACACCAAATCAGACTCCAAATAGATGACATGAAGTGGAGCTCTAACACAGCCAGCAATCCCCTGTAAACGAACACTATCACCAGTTGCCGTCTCCTCTGACAATGGCAAAATGCCTTCAAGCATTAAAGATTGATGTGCTCCGGTGTCCCTCAATACCCTAACAGGTCTCTGGTTAGTCGAGTCTCCATCCAGTGACACAAACCCCTTTGAAATAAATGGTTGGTAACCCTTTTGAGGGGGATTTCTCACATTTGCCATTGCATTCGGAGTTGTACTAGTCGGACTCCGCTCCTGATTTTCCTTTTCCAGAGCATAACGGTGGGACATTAAGTGTCCAGGTTTATGGCAAAAAGCGCAAGTAGGCCCGGAGAAGAACCTCGTGGTCTGCCTCGAGCACCCCGGAAGATAGGTCTGTCTTGGAACCGTAGTCTTCTGATTTCTAAAAGTCGTTGTTTCAGAGTTGTCCTCATAGTCATCTCGAGGCCGCACCCATGAATTTTCGTTCTCCGCACCGGATGTACCATAGCTCCCCTGTTTCAGTATAGGCGAGAAGTTAGGTTTGTGGAACCCCATCCTGTGGGTTAAGGCATAGTCATCTGCCATGGTTGCTGCCTCATACAACTTTGGTACTTTCCTTTCCTCCAGATGTACATTAATGTCCTCGTGGACACACTGTTGGAATTCCTCCATCAGGATCAATTGTCGCAATAGTTCGAAGTCTTTCCCAACCCCTTTTGAATCACACCACCGATCAAACATGGTTTCTTTCACTCTGGCAAACTCCACATGGGTCTCACTGTCCCCCTTCCTTGCATTCCGGAATTTTTGCCGGTAAGCTTCAGGGACCAATTCATAGGCTTTGAGATTGGTTTTCTTCACTATCTCATAATCTGCACATTGGTCAATCGGTAAAGCCGAATAAATATCTTGAGCTTTACCCACCAGAACACTTTGCACTAACATGGTCCAGGACTCCTCAGGCCATTTTAGCAGTTGAGCCACTTTCTCAAAGTGTGAAAAAAAATTGGCTACCTCCTTTTCTTTGAAGGGTGGAACCAGCCTCACATGTCTGCCAACATCCCAGGTGTTCTGACTAGGCGTCGAACCAGTCGGCATGGATGGTACCTCTCCCCGTATTTTCATTAAATCCAGCTCCTTGAGTTTAATTTCCTGCTGAAGCGCCATTTCACGTTCCTTTAACTCCCTTTCGGCTTTTCTCTCCTCTGCTTCGAGTTCCCTTGCAGCTCTCCTTTCCTCTGTTCTTTCCTGTTCTCTTCTTTCTTCGAGTTCTCTTTCAACTCTTCTTTCCTGTTTTTTTCTCTTCTCTTCTTTCTTCGAGTTCCCTTTCAACTCTCCTTTCCTCTGCTTTTTTTCTCTTCTAACCTTTCCTGGCTCTGCAAATGCATCTCCAGTTTCCGGAGCTCCACATTTTCTTGTTCCTCGGGTAACCAATCGAAGGCTACCTCTTCCCATGTTCCTCGTCCTACCAGAGATTCTATCACCAATCTCTGCATCTCTGCTTTCCTCATATTCGCTCGGACCTCCAAGCTAAAATGTCTGGCCAATAACAAGAGGTCCAATTTTTTTTAATGCTTGGAACTGTGCCTCACTAGGGGACGCCGCAAACTTTCCTGCGTCAAACACCATGGTGACTATCCATTAACACCTGTTAACCAGGTGAGCGCTCAGGGGTATTGCCCCTATTTTTAAAAAGTAGCATTATATTTTACACACAATCTTAATTTTAACATATCACAATGTGTGCACATTGTTAAAAAAAACTTTAAAAAATCTATCTTGGTCATTATGGGCCCCTTCTGATTTGGGGCCTGGCACCGAGGCGCCATCGGAGCCATTGTAAACCCGGCCCTGGACCTCTAATCGTTTCCCGATTATGTAGAATGTCGATTTGCTGGTATATGTATGACAATTGGAATATAATTGAAATTCAGCATTGATTGTTTTTGAGACTTTTTTTCTCTATTTTTGCATTAACCGCACCCCTAACTTTGAAATTTTTTTGCGGATAAAAAAGCGTGATTAATACACTGGAAAATACAGTATTATGTGTCAATCAGTGACAAAGTAAATGTCTATGTCATCCATTTTAAATTAAGCCTGTAACACAACAAAATATTAGAAAAAAGTCAAGGGTTGTGACTATTTTCTGAAGGCACTGTATCAGGAATAAGCAGCCTTGTCATCGCTTCGCTCACCCCAGGCCGAATAGCCCGACATATACTGCACTTGATATCCAATTATTGAGTTGAGAGGGTTTCTTTTTCAGCTTAGAAAAAACGTTTGTGTGGTACCATAACTTATTTGATGAACGAAAATGTATTTTATCCGTTTTGAGTCAAACCTTGGTTGTTGCATCAGTGAGTGCTTGTTTGGAATATGCTTAGTATGCAAATGTAAGTATTCGATTGAGACGATTGTTTAAGATTCGGTCACAAATACATTTATTTTGCTTCTTTGCAGAAATCACATGGAACCACTGACAATAATGTGGGACGCGATCCCTCTATTTGTGATCTTTGCGAAATGTGGGTTTCCCCCCTGACTGCGATGCTTCGGAAGGATCCAATGGAGAGGCTCACGATGACGGTGAGAGATTGATACAGTTTTCAACTGCAGTATTTTATTTGCATGAACAAGAATGTTCACGCATGCTGGGATTGCTGACCTGAAATTCTCGCAACCATTGAAATTGGTTTAAAATACCTTTATTCAGTGTGGTATACTGTTTATTCTACCAGATGAGCACCAGGGGTATTGCCCCAACAACAAACAACAACAACATGCATTTTAAGGCCATTTTCCCTGCTGGAGCGGGGGTTAGCCTTGCGGTCCCCATGACGATCTTCTCCATTTTCCCCTATTTTCTGCATCTCTCCTTGTTAACCCCCTTGCCCGCATTTCTTCTTCCACCATCTTTAGCCAAGTCTTTCTCGGTCTTCCCCGTCCTCTACTTCCTTCTACATTCATTTCCATCACTCTTCTCAACCAGTCACTTTCATCCTTCCTCAACACATGACCAAACCATCTCAACCTGTTCCTCTTCACAGCATCAATCACAGGCTCTATTCCCATCATCTTTCGCAATTCATCATTTGTCTTCCTCTCTCTCAACGATACTCCGCACATCCATCGAACCATTCGCATTTCCACCCTTTCCAGCCTCCGTTGCTGCTCTACGTTCATTACCCATGTTTCGCTCCAATAAATCGTAACACATCTCACACATGCAGCATACACCTTTCCCTTCAGCTTCAACGACACTCCCCTCATCATCAGCACGCCACTCAGTTCCCGAAACTTCCTCCATGCACATCTCACTCCTGCAACCGTTGCCGAGTCTGATCCACCTTCTCCATTCAACATGTCTCCGAGGTAGCAAAATGTTTTCACACCTTCCAGCTTCACGCCGTCTCCAAGATCCAACTCAGCATTTCCTCCATCTGCAGCTCCCTCTGTGCACACCTTACATTTGAATGTAGCTGCCACACTGGTTAATGACCCTCTCAGACCACTACATTTTTGATGTACCCACTCAGTGCACATTGCACATTGAACTCTGACACCCTTCCTGCACACAGCACAGGACCACTTCCCAGTTCTTTCCACCTCACCACATGCTTTACCACTTGCCATCACCTTCGTCTTTCCGATATTCACCTTCAGACCTTTTGTCTCCATACATTCCTTCCACTTGTTCATCTTTTCCTTCAGTCCATCCATACTTTCCGCAATCAACACCAGATCATCTGCATACAACAACTCCCATGGTAAACCCTCCTTTACGTTCTGAGCCAGCACCTCCATCACAGCTACAAATAGTAGTGGACTTAGTACCGACCCCTGATGCAATCCCACCTTCACCTCAAACTCACCACTGTTCCAGTCCTTCGTCCTTACAGCTGTGCACGCTCTTTTGTACATTGCCATCACGACTCTGATAAACCATTCCTCCACTCCAAACTTCCTCAATGCCCATGTCAATACTTTGCGTGGAACCCTATCGAATGCTTTCTCCAGATCAACAAACCCAAGAAACAACTTCTTCCTCTTCTCCATGTACTTCTCCTGCAACTGCCTCACAATGAAAAGCGCATCTGTCGTTCCTCTTCCTGGCATAAATCCAATCTGCATTTCGTCGATCTTCACTTTCTTCCTTATCCTCCTCTCCAACACCCTTTCCAATACCTTCATTCCATGCTCCAATAACTTTATTTCTCACACCATATCCGTAACCCCCATGAACTCCCTCAAAACCATCCATACTCCTTCCAACATGTCCATTTAGGTCTCCTCCTACCACAACAACTTCCTCATCTTTCACGTTTTCCATCAGCTTCCCTATCGCACACCAGAACTTGTCCTTCTCTTCATCGCTCCGACCAACCTGCGGAGCATATCCCGAGATGACTTTCACCAAGAGCTTTCCAATCATCATTTTCACCATCATCAACCTATCACTCACTCTAGTCACACTCACCACACTGTCTACAAACTCCTCAGAAAACAGGACACCAACACCATTCACGCCCTCCAGGCACCCTTGCCACACAAACTTGTATTTCTGTCCCTGCCTGCCCTTCACCATTCTCGCACCACTTCCCTTCCATCTCGTCTCTTGCACACAACATATGTCCACTCTTCTTCTGACCAATACTTCCACCACTTCTCCTGATCTCCCTGTCATTGTCCCTACATTCCATGTCCCAAACCTCAGAAACCGATCTCCACTTCGGGCTGTACGCTGCCCATATGTAATTGTAATTGTCATGGCTCTCTTTTTGAGGCAATGTTTTTATGGCCGGATGCGCCTTCCTGACGCCAACCCTCTTAGTCGCCTTTTACGACACGCAGGGATACGGTGTACCTATTCTAATCCAGGGTACACACTGGGAAAACGTTTAAAACATGGAAATTCGGGGGGGGGGGGGGGGGGAGGGGGGCGTCAGCATCACGGCTGTGGGGGCCCTGTCGGCACCACTCCACGTCGGCCCGGTCAGCACCACACCACGTCGGCCCGGTCAGCACCACACCAGCGATTCAGTCAGGCCCTTGGACAAGTATGGCCACTCGACAGCTGCATTTTCTGTTCACCGCATGCATGAGATGTCGTGGTTAAAGCTCGTTCCCCGGGCCCGCATGGGCCCTGGTTATCTTCAACGAAAATCGTCACCAATATCGTCATCAATATCAATATCAATGTCAATATCGTCAAAATCGTCATCGGGGTATTGCCCCGATGTTTGCTATTATTATTACTAGTAATGGTACCCGCCCTAAGGGCGGGGCTTCAATTGGGAGGCCCAAATGAAAAGGCAAAATATCAGAAATTGAAGGCTTTTTTAAAATTCTAAACAATTTATATAAACATCCGTTAAATCATATCACACTCAAATCATCAAAATCTAAGCAGTATTTTTAGAATTTCAATTTAAAAAACCACATCACTGTTCACATCGGTAAATATTATTCCATCGTGTTTGGAAAAACTGGAAAATTGGAAATTGGAAAAATTGGTAAAAAAGAATAATGGAAAAACAATATAGCCTATTTTACTCCAGGGATCCCAGGATTACCCACCCAAAATATCGTTGCGATCCGTTCAGCCGTTTTTGTGGTACCTGGGAATGGACAGATAGACAGACATTTGGTGAATTCTCGTAAGATTATTATTGGGTGACCGGGAGGTACCCTTTTGAAATCGCTCAGATTATTATTATTCTGTTTCCATGAAATTTGTTGGCGACCTACAGGTCAAACCCTTCATCGTAGGAATTTGAAACTTTTACCATGTATGGTATACCATATGACTTGATGCATATCATAAGTATGACGCCATAGGTCACGTGATGTGGCGGCCATATTGGATTTAGTGAAAATCTTAAAAATCTATCTCCTTCATTTTTCGACCTATTGAGTTGAAACTTGGCATACATATAGCACACCCCAAGGCGAAGAACGCTCTTTTCTCCGATTTTAATTTTTTGGTTAATTGGTCGATGGCGCGCCAATTAAAAAAGTGCTGACTCGGCATTTTTATAAAATATAAATATTGTGATGCCATGAACTTTGTATCGACCTACAGGCCAAACTGTTAGTCAGGTGAACTTGATACCTTGACCAATTATAGTATGGCACTTGATTTGATGCATATCATAACGATGACATCATAGGTCACGTGACATGGCGGCCATATTGGATTTTATGCAAACTTTTAAAATGCATCCCTGCCCTCATTTTTCTATCAATTGAGTTGAAACTTTGACCACTTATAGTATGGCACTTGATTGGATCCATATCATAAACATGACGTCATAGGTCACTTGACATGGTGGCCATATTGGATTTCATGCAAACCTTTAAAATGCATCTTTATTTTTTGATCGATTGAGTTGAAACTTTGACCACTTATAGTACGGCACTGAATTGGATGTATATCAAAACTATGACATCATAGGTCATGTGACCTGGCAGCCATATTGGATTGAATGCAAAACTTTAAAATTCATCCCTGCCTTCATTTTTCGATCGATCGCGTTGAAACTTTCACCACTAATAGTGTATTGTTACGTGCTCCTCCCCAAACCCCGGTCACGGTGTACCTCCAAGCCCTGAAAGGAGTCACGGCAGAAAGATGTGCTATTATGTGTGCCAATGACCAATGGTGAAACCACACCAATCAATCGTTACAAAACCCAAGTATTGTATTAATATCGCACAATAATAACAACTGGCGCAAGTACAAGAAAACCTCAATTGCACAGCAAGCACCATATAATTCCGATGATGGTACCACCAGTTTCTTCATTCAATAACTCACGGTACTCCACGTGAGCGAACTGCAACACCCCAAAAGTCACTGTCACGACACCAGGCCAAAGTTGATCCACGCTCCGGGGATCACAAGAAAAAAGGTCGCA
>NC_136262.1:214128893-214211393 GCF_964187855.1 Myxine glutinosa | reverse complement strand
TTGCTTGGGGGTGGTAGGCCGTAGTACGGTGGAGCTTGACCCCCAGGTTGCGGGCGACCGCGCCCCACAGCTCGGAGGTGAACTGTGGTCCGCGGTCTGACGAGATGTCCGCCGAAGCGGGCGACCCAGGTGGCGATGAAAGCCTGCGCCACGTCGGCGGTGGTGGTGGAGACGAGGGGAACGGCCTCCGGCCACCTGGTGGTCCTGTCCACCATGGTGAGCAGGTGTGTGAACCCCCGTGACGGGGGGAGGGGGCCCACCAGATCCACGTTGACGTGGTCGAAACGTCGTTCGGGCACGGTGAAAGGTGCCAGCGGGGCGTGGGTGTGTCGGTGGACCTTGGCCCGTTGGCAGGCCGTGCAGGTGCTGGTCCAATCGCGGACGTCCCGACGAAGGCCGTGCCAGACGAATCGCACCGACACCAGCTTCTGGGAAGCTTTCCGGCCCGGGTGGGAAAGGCCGTGGAGGGAGGCGAAGATGCGGCGTTGCCAGGTGACGGGCACGATGGGGCGAGGCTGGCCTTGGGAGACGTCGCAGAGCAGGACAGTGTCCGCGAAGGGGATGTCGGCCAGGCGGAGGCCCGTGTCCGCCGCCCGGAGGGCTTGCACCGTGGTGTCGGTGGTTTGGTCCGCCGCCATAAGCGCAAAGTCCACGCCCAGGTGGACCGCGTTCGCGCTGGCCCGGGAAAGACAGTCGGCCACGGCGTTGTTTTTGCCGGCGACGTGCCGGATGTCCGTGGTAAACTCCGACACGGCGGAGAGGTGGCGCTGTTTGGCGGGCCGACCACGGCTCCGTGACTTTGGCCATGGCGTAAACCAACGGCTTGTGGTCGACGAACGCCGTGAAAGGTCGGCCCTCCAGGAGGTGGCGGAAATGGCGGACGGCCAGGTGTAGACCGAGGAGCTCCCGGTCAAACGTGCTGTATTTGAGCTCGTTCGGCCGGAGCTGCCGGCTGAAAAAAGCGAGTGGCTGCCAAACCCCGTTCACCCATTGCTCATGTACGGCGCCCACCGCGTAGTCGGAGGCATCCGTGGTGAGGGCGATGGGAGCATTGAGCACCGGGTGAGCGAGCAGTGTTGCGTCGGCGAGGGCCCGCTTTGAGCTTTGGAAGGCCGCATCCATTGCTGCGGACCAGGCGATGTCGTGCTTGGCCGGCTTGCCCCGGAGGGCTTCGTAGAGGGGCCGCATGAGTTGAGCAGCGCGGGGCACGAAGCGGTGATAAAAATTCACCATTCCCAGGAATTCCTGCAGGGCCTTTATGGTGCGGGGACGCGGGAACGTGGTGATGGCCTCGACCTTGGTTGGCAGCGGCACGGCCCCGTTCTTGGTGATGTGGTGGCCCAAAAAATCAACGGCCGTCGTGCCGGAGTGGCATTTGGCCGGGTTGACGATGAGGCCGTGCTCGCTGAGGCGCCCGAACAGTGTTCGGAGGTGGAGGAGGTGCTCGGCCCGGGACGTGCTGGCGACGAGGATGTCGTCCAGGTAAACGAAAAGGAACGGCAGGTCACGCAGCACGCCGTCCATCAAGCGCTGGAACGCCTGAGCCGCGTTCTTGAGACCAAACGGCATCCGCAAGAATTCGAATAAGCCGAACGGCGTGATGACTGCCGTTTTAGGGACGTCGGCCGCCCTGACAGGTACCTGGTGATATCCCCGTATGAGATCAATTTTCGAAAAAATGACCCGTCCCGCCAGACGGGCGGAGAAGTCTTGGATATGCGGGATCGGGTACCTGTCGGGGGTGGTAGCGTCATTGAGACGGCGGTAGTCGCCACACGGGCGCCATCCACCCCCCGGCTTTGGCACGATGTGCAGTGTCGAGGCCCACGCGCTATCGGAGCGCCGCACGATGCCGAGGTGCTCCAACGCGTCGAATTCGGCCTTCGCCACGGCGAGCTTGGTTGGGTCGAGGCGGCGGGCCCTGGCGTAGACCGGCGGGCCCGTGGTTGGTATGTGGTGCTCGATCCCATGCCGTACTGCGACGGCCGAAAACGTCGGCCGCGTGAGGGCCAGGAACTCCGTGAGCAGGCGAGCAAACTCGTTCGCCGCCGGGACGGCGCATGCCAGCTCGGTCGGCGCGGAGCTGCTCAATGTGCATACCAGGGAGCTGAAGGTTTCGGCGTTGATTAAACGACGCCGTTGGACGTCCACCAGCAGTCCGTGTGCGCAGAGGAAGTCGGCGCCTAGCAGAGCCATGGGCACGTTTGCGGTTACAAACGTTCAAGCAAAGCGTTGGCCGCCGAAGCAGAGGGTGACGTTGCGCGGGCCGAAGGTGCGGATGGTCGATCCGTTGGCCGCAACCAAGGAGGGGCCGCAAACCGCGGATTGCCTGTCCTGGTCAGAGGCGGGTATGACGCTCAGTTGGGCGCCGGTGTCGCACAGGAAGCGCCGTCCGGACGCTTTATCCGTGATGAACAGTAAGTTGCCCGTGTGGCCGGCGCTCCTGGCTGGTAATGAACGCCGGCCCGGCCGTTTCCCGGCCTGCCGAAGGTGCACGGGAGTCGGCATGTCCGGGCCTTCTGTCCGAACCTGGCATGATAGTAACACCACGCTTGGTCAGGTGGAGGCCCCGGTCGTCGTGCTGGAGGTGTTCGGCTCGGTGTAGCGGCCGCCAATTGCGTCGGCAGTTCGGTCGTCGACCGTGCCGGGTGCTCGGGCACCATGAGTGTTGCGTCGGACGGCGGTGGGTCCCATGTCGCCGCTGCGATGCGCTGTCCTGCGGCGGAGATCTTGTCGGCTTCTCTGGCAAGGGCCCGGGGATCTGTGATCGTCGTGCTTGCCAGGGCGAGGCGTACCGGGTTAGGCAGCTGACGGAGGAACAGCTCCCGGAACAGGAATGCCGGAGAGTGCTCGCCGAGCAGTGAAAGCATGAAGTCCATTCGCTCGGAAGGGCGCGTGTCGCCGAGCTCGGGCAGGTCGAGCAGGCGCCGTGCGCGTTCCGCCGATGGGAGGGCGAAAGCGTCGAGGAGAAGCTTCTTAATCGCGCCGTATTTGTCAGCGGCTGGCGGGCTCTCGAGGAGGCTCAGGGCGCGGGCCGCGGTGGCCGAACCGAGCGCTGCTACCACATGGTGGAAGCGGGTGTCGTCGGCCGTGATGCCTCGCAGGGCGAACAGGGAATCCGCCTGTGCGAACCAAACCGCCGCGTGAGCCTCCCAGAAGGTAGGCAGTTTAAGGGCGACTGCCGTGTCCATGTCGGTAGGTCACCAATGAAGGAGCTGGGGCTCCCACGTCGATCGGAAGAATGGACGCGACAAAAAGCTGGAATTCATCCGAGTTGCTTTAATCAAACCAAACACTCAGGCACTCTGAAAAGCCCGTTTATCGGGCAGCAATATATATACATATTATCCCGGAGCGTTTGCCCAGGAAAGGCGAGAGGGGGCGTGGCCCAGCGTCCTGGCTGCGGCCTGGCAAGTTGAGGGCGAGCCTGCCCGGGCGTCCTGGACGAGCCCGGCATGGTGATCGCTCCGCGTCCTTGATAGGTGCAAGGCGATTGTGAAAACCCAGCGGTAGCCGCTACAATACTTTATTTCATGAATGTCTTCACTTTTCACAAAATATAATTCGTGAAAGTCTTCACTTTTTTGTGTACATTGTCAAGGTTCTTGGAAAAGTTAGAATCAGAACACAGAAGGATGCAACATAGGGATGTATCTGAACAGCAGGATGCAACATAGGGTTAGGGTTAGGGTTAGGGTTAGGTGAACCTGGAGGGAGATGATGGTGAACAGCTGGTTTAAAGACCTGGAGGGAGGAGTGTGATTGAAGGGAGTGTGGGAGTTTGTTCCAGAGGCGGGAGAAAAGAGGAATGAAAGAGTGAAGGTGAGCAGAGAGCCGAGATTTCGGCAGTTTAACCATCAGAGGGTTGCTGGCAGATCTTGTGCGACCTGTAGGAATATTTGGGGGACAAAGCACAGAGAGAGCTGGGGGAGCAAGGCCGTAGAGGAGTCGGTAGTAGACAGAAAGACCACATACCTGCCTGCGGTGAGTGAGTGAAAGGCAAGTGAACGCCAACAGCAGGATGCAACATAACTAAAGTACCAGCAGGAGTAGAAGGGAGAAATGCCAACAGCAGGGTGGAGGAAGAAATAGACTGAGACAGACAACAAGGGATGTGGGTAACGATGAAAGGTGGAGGACCATGCAAAAGATGGACAAGATGGATACATAAGCAAAATGTTTGGAGTAGTGGGGGTTGTTTAAGATGTGTAAAATAGATCTTGACAAGGCCTTTTCTTGTAATGGGCCTTCCGCCACATTCCTCGTTTTGCTTCTTTCTTCCCAAATATCTTACGTCTACCTCCTCAACATCATTCTGTTTTTCATCCTTGCTTCCGAAAATCAAAATCCACGGTGTCCCCGCTTAACGTTCCAGTTAACGTTGTTTCGTTATAACATCTATACTAATTAGATACAAAGGCTTCACAGAACGTCGTGATTATTTTGCAATCGCTCACTATTACATCGGTGGTTGTATAAATGTCATGGAAAGTCTTCGGTGCTACTATGAAATTCATAAAGAAAAGAGGCAGAGTATCAAGCAGTCTACCATTGAAGCTTTTTCAGGAGGGAGGAAAACACTCATCTCAACAGCCAGCAGAAGCTTTCACATCACAGCAAGGGCGAGATCCCTCCGGATCTCAGTGACTCGTCACTCTCCCACCCACCACTCTCCTCTCCACCATCCACAAGTAGATTGTTTTTTGTTTGTACTAAACGGGGATTTTTTCTCATTTGTTTTACATTTATTTACAGTGCTGTATTACAATGTACAATATATATATATATATTTTGTATACAAGATCGAGGCTCGTGAAAGAGCTAACATTAATCACACAGAAAGACAAACCGACACATAAAACATATAACATGGGGAGCGGTAGTCAAGATGGGGAGAGAGGGGGAAGGGCACAAACACAACATTTGAGAGCAGAGACATCGAGAGATCTGTGGGAGGGAGAGGGCTTTGGGGGGGGAAGGGAGTCATGGGAAGGGGGGGGGGGGGGTGGGAGAGGTATAAAACATATGGACACTGCCAGGACTTCCAGGAAAGAAGTTGGAATTTCAAACAAAGTGCATCTGGGGTGAATTAGCGGGGGTAGAAAAGATCAAGGTTTTGGATGGGGGAAGATAAGAGATGATGGTGAACAGCTGGTTTAAAGAACTGGAGGGAGGAGTGTGATTGAAGGGAGTGTGGGAGTTTGTTCCAGAGGCGGGAGAAAAGAGGAATGAAAGAGTGAAGGTGAGCAGAGAGCCGAGATTTCGGCAGTTTAACCATCAGAGGGTTGCTGGCAGATCTTGTGCGACCTGTAGGAATATTTGGGGGACAAAGCACAGAGAGAGAGCTGGGGGAGCAAGGCCGTAGAGGAGTCAGTAGTAGACAGAAAGACCACATACCTGCCTGCGGTGAGTGAGTGAAAGGCCCTCGGAGATAGCTTCATCGCGGGAGATTCCAATGATTCTGAAAGCTTTGGTTTCAACAGCGTGAAGCCGACCTAAGTGTGAGGCAGGAGCACCAGCCCAGAGGAGAGAGCAGTATTCCATTGAGCTGCGGATGAAAGCCTTGTATGTGGTGAGGAGCTCAGGTGTGCCGAAGAAGGACTTCGCACGACGGAGGATGCCCAGTCGGCGACTGGCTTTGGAGGCCAGCTTGGAAATGTGGTTTTCCCAAGAAAGATCATGGCAGATAGTGAGACCCAAAAGCTTGAGCGACAGAACTTCTTGGAGAGGATTGTTGAGAAAATGGATGGGAGGGTTGTCCAGTCGGTCTTTTCGGAGAGACATGGTGAGAGTGTGAGATTTGTCAGGATTGAAAGACATGTTCCACTTGTTTGACCAGTCTGTGATTTTGTCCAGGTCTTCAGAGAGTGAGGAGGCTGCAGACTGTCGATCTGAGGGAAGAGGAATGCAGCGGCAGAGAGTGCAGTCATCAGCAAAGAGATAGAGAGGATTTTCCAGAGAATCGGAGAGATCATTGATGAAGACTAGAAAAAGCACAGGGCCCAGAACACTACCTTGGGGAACTCCAGCCTGAACAGGAAGAGGAGATGAGAGAAATCCATTCAGGGCCACATGTTGACCGACCAGAGAAGACGTCCGCAAGCCATGCGTGGAGATTTCCATGGATACCATAGGAGAAGAGTTTGGTGAGCAGAGCTGGGTGCCAGACCGTATTGAAGGCACGTGATATGTCAAGGGATCCGAGATTGCAAACCCTTGCCAGGATGTATTTTCAGTGGTTTTTGAAGCTTTTGTGTTAAAACAAATATGGCGCCCGAACCACGTGATCGATGACGTCAGCATTATTATTTTTTTCTCCACTAATTTATTCCTAGATTATGCTCAATAAATTTCATCTTGATCGGATGATGTTTTGTACTCGTCAAATTATGACGTCATAATGGAGGCACCTATGACATCATTAACATATTTTATTCCCCATGGAGAGTTTTTTTACAATGAGCCATGTCTCAATTTTTTCTATTCAGCACTTTTGGAGATATGGAGGTGCTAAGTTTTTCGTTTTTTCCAAGATGGCGGCCGAACCACGTGACCTATGACGTCATAATTATCATTATAAAAATTCTACAGGTGGAGATGCACCTATGGTGAAATTTTCCTGTCAATCGGACCAACGGTTGTAGAGAAAATCATATTTATTCTGTGCGGACAAACAGACAGACAGACAAATGGACCCCAATGCAATACCCTCGACTCTGGCGAGGGTGACAATAAAACGTATGTATATTTGTTTGTACTGGTACACCCGTTCCCTATGGGAGTGGCAGCAAGGGTCATTTCTCTCTGGGATATATACATTACAGTAGGGTTGGGCCTCAAGAACATTCTGGGTGTGTTCAGTTACCAGGTTTCTTGTAGATTGCTCGACCAGTAGCCAAGCATTCAACAAGCACACCATCAAAACCGTTGATAAGGAACGGCTGGCTTGCCAAGCACGAGCTGGCGTGCTTGGTAAATGAACACACCTTGAGTTTCCTCCTTTTCTATTTCGTGTTAAACAGCAGTATTGACTGTTTCAAAAGGTAATCATATTGGTGTGTTTGACTGTTTGTGGTTTACAATTTTTTTTAGCTCACCTGGAACATAATTCCTGGGAGCTTGTGCGACGGCGCGTTGTCAGTCCATCCGTAAACATTTGCAGCAACTTCTCCGAAACTGCTGTTGAGATTGTGACCAAACTTGGCGCACTGCGTGTTGATTGGTGGAAAGTTTGTTGTATAATATTTGGTATGTCGCACCTCAAGTTTTGACCCAGGAGTCAAGTTTTGATCCCCCCCCCCCCTCACCCCCCCAAAAAATTTGGAATTAGCCTTTTCCTCTGAAACTACACATACAATTCCGATTAAACTTGATCACAACTTTCATCACCTGTGATGTACCAAAGTTTTTTCATGGCATTAAGAAAATCGAGGTCGAAGAGGGTCCACGAGGCATTGCCCCCAAAAATAGGTATTTGCTTTATTCTCAGAAACTGCACTTACCTTGTATGGTTACCTGCACTTACCGATGAAACTTGACAACAACGTTCTGTTCATCACCCGTGATGTATCGACATTTGTTCACATCAGAAAAATTGGGGTCGAAGGGTATGTACAGAGGTGAGTTGGGGTGGGGGGAGGGAGGTTGGCCCCCCAAAATAGGAATTTGCTTTTTTTCTCTGAAATTACACACACTATTTCGATGTAACTTGACCGCAACCTTCATCACCCATGATGTACCAAAGTTTGTACCAAAGATGTACCAAACCCATGATGTACCAAAGAGGGAGGGAGAGGCCTTCATCTCCTAAGTCACCGCCAACTGCCAGGTTTCGGGATGAAATTGGAAATGAAAATATTATCCACTGGATAATTGGCGTTCAAAACGTTATTGGAACGTGATACTCACGATAGTTGAAGAAACGCCTTTTAATTTTATCTTTCAATATACCCGACAAGTACTGTACATATAATTAGTAAAAAAAAAAAAAATCCTCACTAATTTATACACTTATTTATTGAAAGATTAAAAACATAGTTTCTTGGACTATTGTGACTATGTCGTGAAGTTTTGAAAGCCCTTCATAACTTTATTGTTGAAATTCAACATAAATCTGTTTCATCTTCAATCTTACGTGCCCCCTTTAAGCTTTCCCAGTTTTAAGTGTTTCAGCTAAATACTGTTTGCAAGATTTATCTTTAAACAAATTCCGAATGTTTGGAAATCGGGATATTTTTCTGGACATGCTTCATATGGTAAAGTCCTCAATGTACAATGTGCGCTGAGTGGGTTCATCAAAAATGTAGTGGTCTGAGAGGGTCATTAACCAGTGTGGCAGTTACATTCAAATGTAAGGTGTGCACAGAGGGAGCTGCAGATGGAGGAAATGTTGAGTTGGATCTTGGAGATGGCGTGAAGCTGGAAGGTGTGAAAACATTTTGCTACCTCGGAGACATGCTGAATGGAGAAGGTGGATCAGACTCGGCAACGGTTGCTAGAGTGAGATGTGCATGGAAGAAGTTTCAGGAACTGAGTGGCGTGCTGACGAGGAGGGGAGTGTCGTTGAAGCTGAAGGGAAAGGTGTCTGCTGCATGTGTGAGAAGTGTTATGATTTATGGGAGCGAGACATGGGTAATGAACGTAGAGCAGCAACGAAGGCTGGAAAGGGTGGAAATGCGAATGGTTCGGTGGATGTGTGGAGTATCGTTGAGAGAGAGGAAGACAAATGATGAATTGCGAAAGATGATGGGAATCGAGCCTGTGATTGATGCTGTGAAGAGGAACAGGGTGAGATGGTTTGGTCATGTGTTGAGGAAGGATGAAAGTGACTGGTTGAGAAGAGTGATGGAAATGAATGTAGAAGGAAGTAGAAGACGGGGAAGACCGAGAAAGACTTGGCTAAAGATGGTGGAAGAAGAAATGCGGGCAAGGGGGTTAACACGGAGAGATGCAGAAAATAGGGCAAAATGGAGAAGATTGTCATGGGGACCGCAAGGCTAACCCCCGCTCTAGCAGGGAAAATGGCCTTTAAAATGCATGTTGTTGTTGTTGTTGTTGTATGCGTCCCGAATAAAATTACAAAGCTTGAAAACTATGGTCTCGTGTCAATGAGACCTGCAAGAGAAACTTCTGCAGACAGCTGCAAAAAGCAACCTTTAAAAAATTCCCCACTTGTGTATGCAAGTTTATGAGCTAATTACATATATAATAATGAAAAAAACCAACATATAATGAGAAGTCAAAAGCAGCTGTCAAGATACGCGAATATGAAGATTTAAAATACCATCACGTGCCTTGTGCTCAGGAAATAAGATGAAATGTAACTCAGAAAAGCCGCAGCCGTGAGATGTGGGGACAAGTCACAACCGAAGAGATTTGAACCAAGACAAATGCTAACGGTTCGAAACTCCTCAAAGTTCTTCCAGCAGCCTTCTCCTATTCTCCACACGTATCCAGGGCAGCTAAAGAGTCACCAATTCATGATGGAGTGGCGGTTGAGGGTCATGAAGTACACCTGACTGCTACCTCCAGAACGGACAGACACAAAGAAAACCTGTATGGGAGAGGGTGAAGAATGATAAGTTGGAGTTGGAAGAGCTTCATTGTCACCACTTCACGTGTTTTTATTCATCTGGCAATGATATAACAATTTCAAATAAACAAATAAATAACAGATGAGGGGTGCACATATATTCAGCCTGACAAGATGAACTGGAGGTAAGCACACCCACCTCTAAGCCATCTAGCCTGGATTTGAATCTCAGCCCAGCTATAAACTGTCATCCTGGTGTCTCGCAGGCAGGGCAAAGCATCCTTGTGTGTATATCCCTCGGATGGACGTTGAACGGGAGTCCCGTGTGCAGGGATTATCCTGGAGGATTTTGGCAATGGGAGAAAAAAAAAAATGTTCAAAACAATGTACAAACAAAAATGCTGTGTACAAAACAATGAGATTTTTTCCAAACACGATGGGATTATACAAAATTGTTTTGAGATAAAATTTTACTCGCGCTCGTCAAATCATTATTCTCGGGGTATTAATTAAAAATAAATATGGTCAAGAAAACAAAGACTTGTGTGTTTCTTTCTGTATTCAAATCGACTATCTCACTCCCTGTGGTTTTTATTGCGTAAATCAGTGGTTCACAAACTTTTTTGGACTACCGCCCCCTTCTGCCCTCTTGGACCGGCCCAATGACCCCCTTGTCCTATCGTTCGTGGTCGGACACCCAGAATGTATGGAGATAGGAAGCAAAAATAACAGAAGCCAAATATTTTCTGAATAATATTTTACTTTATTTTACTTTACTTTTTATTTTATTTTGCACGACCTCCAATGTTTCAGCAGAACAGGCCCAGGTGAGGCAAACTGGGAATCTGTTATCACAGGCCCAAATACCGTTAGTGTGAAGAGTGGGCCTGGTGACTCGCTGCGAGATTACGAACGTCTGGCTCCATCTCAGTGAGGTAGAGACGCAGATCGCCCCTCTTGGTAATGTCAAGGCGGTTTCGATACTTGGTCAGCAGCACCTTCACGGCGCTGAACCCTCTTTCAACGAGGTATGATGTGGGGACCGCCATCAGCAAAAGTTCTGCCTCTGTCCACATTGCGGGGTATTCGCCCCGCTCCAGAATCCAGAATTTGCCGTATTCATGCTGCGACAATCTTGCCTTCGCCTCTTCATCATTGTGGAGGTTGATAATTTCATCCTGTAATTCGCGCTTCACATCTTGAATGTCACATTTGAATGGGTTGATCATCCATGCTGGCACCGACAGTTCTAGCATGTCTCTGAAACGCTGCTCCATATCTCCACGAATCTTCTCAAGGTGATTGCAATAAACGAGCAGCTCTTCATCAGAAACAGCAGTTTCCTTTGCCAACTGGGGAAAGTGGTGCATATCTCTGCGGCCGAGGGTTTCCCTGTGCAGAGTCGCCTTGGTTAGGAACGCGCCGATCACTTTCTTTGCTTTAATCAGCGTCATATGGTCACCCTGGAGTTGTTTGTTGACATCATTCAGGATACTGAATATGTCCGTGAGGTAAGCCACATCATGCTCAATCGCATTCACTTTCTCCGATAGCTCCGTATCAATTTCCGACGAAACTCGACCACTGTTGAGGAAACGGGTCAAACAAGCGCCTTTGGACAACCATCGAACTTCGGTGTGCAACAGGAGCCGCTCGAATGCCTCATCGTTCTCCTGGCAAAGCTGACGAAACAGCCGATCATGCAGAGACGACACCTTGATTTTATTCACTGCTTTGATTACTGTTTGGAGTGATGTATGAAGTCTGGTGCTGAGAGCTTTTTCTACAAGATGCTGGCGGTGCACGACACAGTGAATGGCGAACACGGACGGTACCTGGTTCTTCAGAAGCGCAATAATAGCACGCTGGCGGCCAACCATCGCTGGTGCCCCGTCCGTCGCGCAAGCGAGAATGTTCTCCATCGGTATGTTCTTATCAGTAAAGTACTTCTCCAACGTTTGGAAGATGGAAGAACCCTTCATATCGGTCTGGAGAGAGCGGGCAAACAACATTTCTTCCACCATTTCCTGATCATGGATGAAGCGAACGTAGCAGAGTAACAGAGCTTCACTGTCACGCAAAGTGGACTCATCCAGCTGGATGGCGAAGTGTGTGCTTCTCAGCTCACTACACAGCTTATCTTCTACATCTGATGATATTTCATCAATCCGCCTGGCCACGGAATCATTGCTGAGCGCAATCGACGAGAGAACTGGATTCGGATCCTGGCCCATAACGGTTTTTATCACTTCCCCAACAGCTGGTTTGATCAACTGTTCGCCGATTGAATACGGTTTTCCAGATCTGGGGATGAGTAATGACAGCTTATACGACGCTTCCAGTCCTTTATCCACGAGCTTTTGGCTGGCTTTGAACATCGTCGTTACAATGGATCGCTTCTCAAATTTCTCTTTCAGCGATTGGAAATAGCTGACCTCTGCGCGAGCGTTATCACTGTGCTTTTTACTCAGGTGCTCGCTCAGTCGAGATGGTTTCATTGCTTCATTGGACAGCGTGATACCCCACCAGAAACACATCGGTAACTGTTTGTTCGTCGGAGATGGAATGAATCCATACTTGATGTATTCAACGGAATACTGACGACACTTTTTCTTTGAGGCCGACATCTTGAAGCCGACCGGACGTGAAGCTTTTTTGAATAACGAAATCAACACGCCAAAATGTCGAAAGACTAACACCAGCGCTAACACTGACTGTTCATACCTTGCCCAATGTCTGTGCTGGCAAGGCCAGGCTGTAAAGATGAACCAGGCACGTTGAATAGTCCAGCACGAATAGAGTGTATTATATCCCACATAAAAAGATTCTTTCAAGCCGATTGGTTGAAATGGCACCACGTGACAAAAATTAGTGTTGTAATATTGGCCGCATTGGCGGCCAATAGTATTTCGCTGGTTTCATACACTATCATGTTTGTTGCATGAGCATGTATGGACAACAAAATACCTACACGACATCAGCGAATATGTGATCATAAAAACCATGCGAAGGGGGAAAGAATCTGGTCGTTGATTGGATGGCCAATTTGCCGAATGGTGCTGGGTAACCTGTTCAGACTGCAGGAAGCCCAATGAGCGCTCCAAATCGCCGCTGCTCCTCTAAATCGCCAGTGCCCCCCCAAATCATTGCCAGCGCCCCCCTACCGCCCATGGACTCTCGAGCGCCCCCCTGAAAGTTCCCAGCGCCCACTGGGGGGCGGTAGGGACCACTATGAGAACCTATAGCGTAAATGATGAACCATGCCACACATAAGTTTAACACATAAGTTGCCATGAATTAGCACAATTGATCGCATTTAATAATACTGATTGAAAACATCAAAAGTCATGTTGTTTGATCACATGACAATGTCCGCCTCCCTGAAGATAGATTATCATAAGACAAGAAACAATGTTCTTAAACTTAGACAGTAAATCATCAGCTTTGCTGAAAAATCATGTCAATCACAATGTCCCTGGTGATGGTGTTATCAAAACCAAGAATGTTCAGTTCTGAATAAATATTGCTCTCTGCTTTGCCCTCCTCGACTCCTGTGGGACAGAGACAAAGTCGAACTGCTGTCGTACAGGACCCTGCAGCATGACTCGCATCAGTTGGTCACAGTGCTCAGCAGAGAGTCTGTTCCTCAATGGAGTGGTGACCCGATTTTGAGAAGAGAAGGCCCTCTCACAGTCTGATGTATGAACGGGATGGGTCAGGATAAACCCTGCTGGTTTTAGCAGTTTGGGAAACTGGGTTGCATGGTACTCATGTATTAGAGACCATAGGGCTGCTGTTGAATTTCTGGGGTAACCTTGAGTCCTAACAACCTGCTTCAACTGCTTCCACTCTTCTATGGTTTCCTCCCAGTTAACAATAGTATCACTTGTAGAGGTCTTCTGTTCCCCTGAAGATGTATCTCTGTAGGTATGATTCTGTGGAACAGAAAAGTGGTCCAGAATCACAGAGAGGGACTGGTCACCCCACACCCTCAGCTCCTCCTCTGGCAGGAGAGAGACTGGTCTCATACCAAAAATGCACATACTTGTCATCAGTTGCTTGTCTGGAAATCTGAAGGAAAACAAAACATTAAACAATATGAAGGATTTATCATTTCTGTAATAAATTAATATATCTTATGAATATGTTGGTACCTGACTCCGATGTACCTGTAACCATCTGGTGTTGATTGTGCTGTGAGCGGCAGAGTAAGATTGATTTGACTCATTCATTTATTTATTGGGTTGATTAATTTATTGGATTGATTGGTTGTTTTTTTGCCATTGGTAATCTGGTCACAGGTGAGTAAATTCACCTATGAAGATGGTTACTAGCACCATAAATTGAATATAATAATATAAATAAGCTCATTCTAAACTGAACTGTTTCATTACCTCTTGCTCACATTTTCTATGAGAGCTGTGATAAAATCGACCCTGGCCTTTTCAAAGCTGCAGCAAGACTTGGTGATCGCATGGTTCCCCTTGAATATACCGTCTTTCAGATCTGCCTTCAGTTGCTTGTCATCATGTTCGTCCAAGAGTTCTCTCAGTTCACCGATACATGAATCAACAACTGCCTGAACAGTGAAGTAAAAGTTACATATAAATTATTATCAACTGGTTATGTGAATTTAATGCTGGTTCATTATTTCACACAAATCATAATTACTACAACATGTATTCAATAATAATTATAAAAATCATATATATATATATATATATATTGCTGCTTTTGCATCCTACACAGCTATTACTGTTGCTTCACAAGAAAGTTCCATTGAATCCAATTTTCAATGAAGCTTGCATATTTATTTTATTACCTGTAACTATTTAGTATTATGTTACTTTTTATTACTGAACACATTTTGATCAGAGCAATACCTGAACACTTCCGATGTCAATGTCTTTCCTCTAAAAGAAGAGGCTCATCTTCATGATAGGTTTCAAGATGTGTATTAAGGCATATGTCATGTATATAAAAAAAAGTCTTCACCGTTTCTTTTTCAATCCTTTAGCCTTTGTGTCCGAAGCGCTGTTACTGCTAAACAAGGTCAAAAGGGAGTCCAGGGTCCGATGGATTGTCTCCATAGCTTGATAGAAACTGAGCCACCTCACTTGGTGAACTTCCCTACACTTCAGTGTGGGTTCTTCCAAAAGTTTCTGAACTTCTATCAAGCTGTCATTTCTCTTTGGAGACTTCTTGAAGTAGTCGAACAGGGATTCTAATACACCTTGGTAATACTTCATACCTGTAACAGTTGAAATAGAAGCATGTGTTGGAAATATCAATACTAACTGTACATAATACAATTACTTCTTTACATTCATAAATTTTATCAGAAACAAAACATTTTTTCCAACATCTACTGACTTTTATATTGAGTTCTAGTAAAGTATGCAAGACAAAAGCAATTCAAGTTACATTTGAGTTTTTGAGAAATTTAAACGAAACAACAAAAATAGATTTTATTTATTTCTTACCTGGGACTTTCTCAGCTGCCTGCTCTGAACATAGGACAACTCGGTGAGCCGAGCAGTGTGTGTTGATCAGATGTGGATTGTGCTGTCAGGGAATAAATATTCTTCTTGACAATATTGCTAGAATATATCTCAATGTGATCTTGTGTAAAGTGGAATATGTTTTACTTTACAAATGAGCCAAGAGCATGGGACTAGAGCAATATAATTAAAGACAGCATGTGTGCAGTTCCAAATAGACTCTGTTCCATTTATGGAGTCAGAACAGAAGTGTGCTATTGATAGAAATAGCTTTTCTCATCTTTGACAAACCCAAATGCTGGGCAAATTCTCCCTCAAACAGGTCATAGGAATTGACCTCTTGAACAGAAATAATGTAGTGCTCTCAGTCTCCCAACATAGAAAGCTGGCCAAAGGAGCCAAATAAGGCTTTTGGAAAAAAAGAGTTTGTTCCTTTATAACCAAGAGAAGTGTGCAACTGAGAGAGAGTGGACTGGGAGAGTGACTGAAGAGGAGTGAACAACTGAAGACCAGTTGACCTGATCAACCAACTGGAGACTGGTCAACAACTGAACGAGGTTCAACAAAGACCTACAGAAGGAGCTACAGCCACGACCGGCAGAACAACGTCATTAATATCTAATTAGTACGTTTATTAATACAGCAAAACTCTCAAAAGTCAATAAAACATTGATTTTGCTAAAACGAGTTTCTTGAAGTTTTAGTCGTAGAACAGTAGAAATTATTCTTCTACAGTGCCTCAGGAACTGACCAGTTAGACCTTCCTTCCTTCCAGTCATCACAGAAGCTCCATCAGTACCCAACGCAATATCAAAATCAAAAGGGAAACCCATGCATATACTTAACATGAATTGGCTGGTGTATATATGAAACGGTAACACATTGACTCTGAGAGTATATCACTATCAGTGTTTAGTTTTTAACACTAAACACTAACAGTCAGCACGTTTTCTTTACAAAATAGTAAATATTCATTTTTTGTTTTCTAAACAGTAATTACTTTTGACAGAAAAGATTGTCTCTGATTATGCACGAACATTGAAACCATTTAACTGATAATCGAAAGGAAAAAAAAGTTTAAAGTTTTTACCTGATACTTGGGCCACGGTAATCTTCCTCTCTGACAGATGTTGTTGGATGGCTTTAAATATGCCACTTCCTGTTGTCGAGGTGATATGCAGATCCGTCAAAAATAGAGTGGAGGGCGTCATAGTTTTCGGATCCAAAACTCTGGCTGTTACACACAGCTTGTTATGTACAGCAATGTCTGTACTCTCGTCTGTCATAATTGTAATGGCAGATGACTTGTGGAGCTTCTCGCTGATGGATTTGTCAATTGTTGTGGAAATGGCATCCAGAAAAGCACAGGCTGATTTATAACTCGCATATGGCACATGTTTGTTCACTTTTAAATTCTCCAGATTTGGGGTATTAAGCTCTGACAACAAGGTCAGCAAGTTGTTATACTTAGACAGGGGAATTGCTTCCTTCGACATCCAATTCACCACTTTCAGACACCACATCAAAATACTTTCCTCTTCTTTTGATTTAGTCCCCTCAACCGTGAGTTGAAGATTTCTTCTCGCCAGTGGTGCTGCAATTGCTCGTTGGTGATCAGATGACGATATGTCGGGTTATTGTAGTCGTTTTGAAATTATTTGTACCTTGACTTAGACTGTTGACTAACTTCTCCGATCTACACAGTGAACAATACATTTTGTTCTGATCGGCATCATATCTCAGCCAGTCTCCGAATTTAAGGACCCAGCTGTCTTGAAACGTTATTAAAGTTTTGCCGGAAGTAGCTGTCTGCACTGTGGCGGCGCTGGCCACTGTCCCGCTTTCGCCCTGCATACGGTCACCAGCTGGATCATCCTGGTTGTCCTCAGTGTTAGAACTACTGCTGGTACCTATAAAGAATCGTTTTATACTTTGCCCATCAGGCTGTGGTTGCAGAGGTCTCTTTTTCGGCAGCATTTTCGGAAAAAGCGTAATCCAGAAACTACTGCAGACAGCGAACACGTGCTTGCCGAAAAGCCGTCGTTTAATGCCGCAAAACATTGTCACGGCTACCATAAAGCGTGAAAGCGAAATTAAAATGGCTACAGTCTGTTTACAGTTCAGAATAGCTTCATCTTTGACAACTTCCAGACCTGACAAAAGCAGTGGTAAGTACACGATTTGAAACCGTTTCGCCTGAAAACTATACCGCGACTACTGACATGCTCTATGCGATTTTTTTTATCACTCTGGCCAAAATTGTATGCGATATTTTCCAACTTTATGCGAGAATATCGCGGAATCGTGGCCAAAGTCAATCCCTGCGTCTGTCGGCATTCGTTGGTGGTTGACACAGATTAAACATTCAGAAGCGATTAAACTTGCCCCATCGCCCTCATCATTCCTCCCCTATTAGTCTCAGTTTTCCTTTGTATTCCGTCATAGGTGATGTTTCTTTTGTAAATTGTTCTTCAGTTTTGTAAACTTGCAAATAAATATAATTTAACTAATCACTTTTGTCTGTTGTTTTGGTCCCATTTCATTATTTGGAGTGTGAAAGCCTCGCGGTGCAAGATAACCATCACAGCTCAGCATTAAACCCCACGATAATCAAATCCATACAAAGAGGTTGCCACGGTGGATCAATACCCACAATACTGAACTGTTGCTTGTGCTCGCTTTTCCCTTAATTCCCTGTGGAATTATCATTGCTCGTTTTCCCGCCATTTCTCGCCTTGCTTGCTCAATCCTATATGGTATAAAGGATTGTGTCTTGACTTGTACTGTTCGAGTTTCATCAGAGATAGTGCTCTTTGGGGTAATTGCTCTGAGACAGTTGGGTGTGGGACACAATGCTGGTTCGCTCGGCCAAGTAACAAACTTTGCGCAGCCGCTGGCACAGTTCCCCAGCTGCTTCATTCAATTCACAGGTACGGTAAACCAACCCTGGGCATGAATATTTGGCAAATTGGTGAGTGTTGTAGATGGCGTCATAATCTTTTTATATACACAGCGGCCTTAAAGTGATTTGGGTCACATCCATCACAGTGAGTTAGAAAGACAGAATTTGAACCTGCATCCCTCACTTTGACCATATACTCTTCAACCCAATAAACCAAACAACCTCAAACCGAACTTTGCCACCAGAAGTAATAAATAATCTTCAAACGAGAAAGATGTCACAGCAAACACTTGCAAAATCCAAATAAACAATAGCTGCCATTGAAAAAGCAATTTGATAATTTGAAAAACTTGATTCATCAAGTGTTTTACGTTATTGAATATTGTGCACAACAAATTTGGTTGATACATTTTCTAATTGCAGCCGAACAGGTGTTTTACATGTTTTGGATTGTAATGACAAGTAAATGACTAAATAATTATACTTGCATGATGACGAAGATATTGTTGTGGATATGAGAATGGTTTTTTTTGTTGTTGTTGTGTAAATTGTTGTAAAATATCGCCCTCCTTGCTCCAGTTATGTATAAAGGTCAAAGTGCGTCCTGTAATTAGTTCATAAACACCACACGTTAGCCAATTTTAGATTTCCCCCCTTGTTGACAGTTATATCCTTATTATGTGTATTAGTGTAAGGCTGTGTCTTCCATTAATTGAAATACTCCATTGCACCAAGTGAAATAAGGTAGATTCCCTTCCAACCCCCCTTTCGTCAATTGCCAACTGCATTTGGCTGTTTGCAATTGCCGCCATTAAGCATGTGCTCTGTTCGGGGAAGAAAGGCGTGGCACCTCATCGTCATCAAAAGTTGGAGTCAGAGAGCCCTTAACCACCAATCAGCACCGCGGTGAGCGAACCGGTAGGCGTGCCCTCGTAGCCCGCGGCTTGATTCCGGGGAGGGCAATAAAAGAAGGAGTGAGGGACTGCTTAGCCAATTGAGTAAGGGATCCCCAAGAGCAGGTGCGTCAGGGAGAGAACCCGTCACGCAAGGCCCCCACGAGATACGAGAGAGAAGGCAGATGAACCGGTGGAGAGCACGCGGCGCATGAGGCGGAGGAATCCCTGAAAGAGCAGCGGCACGCAGCAGCTTCAGCCACAGCAGCTTCAGGCACAGCAGCTTCGGGGCCTTGACAGCAGTTTCGAGCGGGGCCGCGAAGGAACGGCGGCTGCTAAAAGCGCCGATCGAGAAAGGGCGGTGGCTGCTCATCCCCGACCCGACCGTGTTGCGGTTCCAGCTGAACCTTCCGCTCCCTCCAGCCATCCACCTCCTGCCATTCCTGTCATCATCCCCCGTGTAAGTGTGCTTGTAGTCTGTCTTTTGTCTTGTCCCTGGGTATAAGTAAGCTTGTATAAGTTAATATTTGCACTGTGTCTCCTTGATTCCTTCTGTCTTTATTTTATTATCCTTCCTTCTCCTTGGTTTCTTTTGGTTGTAAATAGTAAATAAATTATATTTGTATTCCTTACCCTTTGTCTTTCTTCTTCTTCACATCCTTCGCTTTAGTCTTTTCCCCATTGAATATCTGTGGCACGATTTTGGCCAACGTTCAGGAATCGGGTTAGTCGGGGTAACTGTTAGGGCCGCGGCGCCATCCGCTCGGCAAAACAACATCTTATCCGCGGTCCGTAACAATTGGTGTCGGGAGCGAGATTGGACCCGAAGCGCGCTTAACGCGCTCAAAATTACGAGCTGCCGAAATTTGTTTTGTTTTAAAAAAAAAATCCAAAATTTGAAATCGCGCCATGGCTAGTCAAGGCGAAGGGATGCCGGTGGGGGAACTAGAAGAGGGGTTAGGGGTAACCCAGGATCAGAGGGAGGAGAACAATGAGGAGGTGGTTGAGGAGGTTTCAGGCGCGCAAAATGGCGCCCACGCGCACGTGGTTGCAGAGGAACAAAATGGCGGCGCCGCGGGGGTCGGGCCCGCGGTGGCGGCTGGAGCCGCTGTGCCAGTCGGGTTTGATTTTAGGTTATTCCTGACCCAAATGGATGCAAAGATGGATAGAATGAGGGACGAAGCAAGGGGTACTAGTGAGCAATTAAGAGACGGGTTAAACAATATGGGAAATAAATTTGAGGGTAAATTTGAGGGGTTAGACAATAATTTAAAGGGGTTGGACAATAAATTTGAAGGGTTAGACAACGGGATAAAAGAGGTGAAGAATGGGTTAATGGGGTTGGAAAATACAATGGACGACAAATTGCGGGAAGTTGGGGAGCAATCCGCCCGGGAAATCAAACGGATGGGGAACCAGATAGAGGAGGTGAAAATCGGGTTGGAAGGTAAACTGGATGCTCAGAGGGATGAATTGGGACAGATGAGGGCGGCATCTACTAAAGAGATGGAGGAGATGGGGGAGGAAATACGACGAGGTGTAAGCGAGGAGGTCTCGGGGGTACGCGAGGAGGTAAAGCGACGTGAGAAGCGATTGGAGAAAGAGGTGAGGAATAATACGGCTAGGTTACAGGGGGGAATAGAGGGTCTGACGAAGGGAGTAGAACAGCTGACAGTGGGACAAAAGGAACTCGTGGACCAAGTGGAAAAGAACACTGCAATAATCGGGAGGTTAAAAGCGACACAAAAAGACATCAAGAACGAATTAATAGCGACACAGAAGGAAAGTCAGATGGTACATGAGGGGTTGACGAAGAGGTTGGAAGAGGTGACAGAAGTAATGGAGACGAAGGACCGAGAGGTGAGGACGCACATAGAAACGGTTAAGGTGGCGTTAGAGGAAGAAATAGAGGGGGCGCACCGGGAAATGAAGGAGGTAAAGGAAAAATTAGAGGAGGTGGAAGAGGGGGTGAGTGAAATTAAGAAGAGACGGAGGGAAACTAAAAAGGAGAGAAGGGAGGAAGTGATGGAGTATGTGCAAGGTCTGTGTTCAAATCATGAAGATGTGCTCACTGACCAAATAAAGAGTTTACAGGTGGCGAAGGAGGTGCGGAGACGAGGTGCCAAGGTGAGTGGCGATATATTCGGAAATGTATATGATGTGAGGGAAGCTTCAGACGGCTTGGGGGTTGATTTGGATCCGGGTGTTCGTGAGAGGCCGTTGGTGAAGTGTGCGACAGGTACGGAGTGCGAAGGAGGAGGTCTGCGAGAATGTCCGACTCTGGGGTGTGTGAGGAAAAAGTGCGCGCCGAGGAGTGAGTGTGCTGTCGAGAGTGAGTTGGTCGTAGCGCGTGTGCAGGGGGGCACATGGAAGCGCGTCGTAGGGAGTGCTACAGGGGATGTAACGGAAGCATGCATGCCTGTGGTGAGTGTTACGGAGGAAGTAACGGGAGAGTGTGCGCAAGAGGATGCGCGAGAAAGGTGTGTAACGAACGGGTGCATGAGGAAAGAGTGCGCTGTCAAAAGTAAGGGAGAATGCACACCTGTGGTGAGTGTTACGGAGGATGTAACGGGAGAGTGTGCGCAAGAGGATGCACGAGAAAGGTGTGTAACGGACGGGTACATGAGGAAAGAGTGCGCTGGCGAGAGTAAGGGTGAGTGCGCGACCGAGTGTGGTGGTAAAAGTAGTGAGAGTGACACGGAGCGTGAGTTGGTTGTGGCAGGTGAGAGAGGATGTACACCTGGAATGGAAGGATGCACACCTGGAATGGTAGAGCGCGTATGGGAATGCACACTGGAATTGGTAGTGAAGCACGTGATTGGGTGTGCAAGTGAGAGCACACCTGTACTGTGGTTGTCACAGAGGAGGTGACCGAGGAGGGGGCGCGAAGAGGTGTGTTGGTGAGGTGTGCGAACGATGAGTGTGTACAAAGGTGTGCGGTGGTCAGGTGTGTGACAAAGTCGGTAAGCGGAATGAGTGTACCTGGGTGTGCCAGGGGAGGTGCAATGACATAGAGCATGGAGACGGCTGGATGTATGAGCAAGGAACGGGCTGCGGGGTGTGAGCATGCGAATGGAGCATCGACGCTAACCGGGTTAGCGGTTAGAGCGACGTATAGCCGAATCGGGCCTTCGGTGCGCGCCGGGCAGCTTTGCGAGCCGCGGGGATCTGCGGCGGTTTTGAAAGAACCGCCGTGCGAGATCCACGCCGGCCGCGCTTTGAACGGCCGCATCCGTGCTCCACTAGGCGGAGCGGGCAGCCCGATAGGAAGGGTCGTCATGGCGACCCCTTTTTGTTGAGGCGTTCCGGCAGGTCGAGATCGGGCCATTGGACGGCTCTGTGCCGAGATGGTGCGTGGGATCTCGGCCCGGGTAAGCGTCCTTCCCTGCACCGAATGCCGGACGTATCCAACCGCCGGCACCAAGCAACCCGCATTCATTGCTCGGCTTTACGAAGCCGGGCTTTGGAGATGAATTGGCGCACCGAGAGGCACTAGTGAGTAGACTGTGATGATGAGGATAGTGTTTTGGCCCCGAAATTAAAAAAACTAAAATTTGATGATTGGCAAAGGATTGGCAGAGTGATGATTGGTAATGGTAGAGTGATTGGCAGATGATTGGCAAACTTTTTGATTGGTTGCAATTGGATGAGCCAAATTGGTAGTGGAAGACACCCGATGTGACGGGATGGCAACTCTGCCATCTCTCACCACCGGGGGCAAAGGAACACTAGACTTATGGGGTTTGGCAGTGAAAACTAGCCCGGGAGGGTTAGGATATAACGATAGGGATCTAGAAGATGACAATAGGTAACGTTAAGATTAGGTAGTGACAATGATACCTGAAGTGGGGACGCAGGTAGATTAGTGTGGATGATAATGACGTGGTATGTGCTTAGTTTAAAGGGAAGACGGGGAGCACTAAGTTAGCAGGGCAACAGGTAGATGAGATGATGCCGTGTGTGTGAGGATCGAAAGTGTATTGAGCAGGGTATGAGTAAATGATTGTGATTGTTAGTTGTATTGTGATTGCACAGGTGTGCAACTGGACAGATATATGGAGCAGTGTTTGAGTGAGTGATGGTGATGTGTATTGTGCTGACCAAATGGTCCAGGAAGGAAGGAGGGTGCAGGTGGCACCAGGTGATTGCACAGGTGTGCAACAACATGTGTATGAAGAATGGTTGTGTGGAATATATGGTGTATGGAATAAATGGTCTGGAGTATATGGAGTATTGGAATGGATGGTCATGGAGTGAGTATGGTGGAAACTGTGGAGTGGAGTGGATGGTGCGAAGGTGTGAATGGGGGAAGGATGGACCCCCATCACGAATACCTGGGGAGGGTAGTGTAGGTGTTAGGTAGAGGGTACAGGTAAATTGTGGTTGGATATTGGCATCTGTGGTGCGGGTAGTTGCACAGGAGTGTAGTGATGGGTGCATTAGTGTTGTGGAAATGGCTGGGCGTGTAGCCTGTTAGTGTGTGTAGTTGGTTTGGGCACTCCACCACTGTGAGGATGTCGGCCAGGTGAGGCCGCAGGTGGGCTCTGGGAGCCGGTAGAGTTGTTGTGGATGGGGCCCGAGGATCCGGAGGATGGACCCGGGTAGCCCAGTGCCAGAGGGTACCGAGGGGTGACAGAGCCAGGAGGGGCCTTCCCCAGTTAGATAGGTTAGGGTGAGGAGCTAGGTAAGCTCGGGTGGCAACTACAGTGGTGGAGGTGTGCAGGTGGGTAGACCTGCTGGGAGAGCTGCACGACCCAGCCCGGAAATTGTGCAAGGGCAGAGGGAGTTGCATCGGGGGAGTGAGACCCCAAATTGAGAAGCACCACAGTTTGGGCAATGGGAATTGGTTTTTAGAACCCATAGTGTAAGTTGGCCAATGGATTGGCAGGGAACGACCCCGGGTAGTGTAAAGTGTGTTAATGTCATTTAGAAGATAGTTAGGTTTGAAATCTCCTCGCACCATCTACATCCACTCACCTGAGGTGACGTAACTCCACACCATGCCATGTTTTATTATTTTTATTGATGCAAATGTTTGGAATGTGAGACGCATCATGACGTGGGTGTGACATTGTGCTTTGATGTTCCATCTCTCCCTCCTTATGAGGATTGATGATGAATTGGGTGATGGCAAATTTTGGTTAGAGGGATTGTGGAGACGAATTTGGTGTAGGAGAGATATGCGGAGACGTGACAGTAGCGACGAATTTGTAAAGGTGTAGATTTTGTAAATATGGGGTAAGGGCAAGGGTAGAGTAGGTGACAAGGGCAGGGTGACGTATGGTAGGGACGAGCTTTTCTCACTTCGCTCTCCGTACGCACTTCGCCTTGCATTGCCTTGTTTGATGTGTACCCTTGTGACCTTACCCCTCACTCATCTGTCTTTTCCCCCCTTGTGTCTCCCACATGAGGACCTGTGCGCCACTGGGCGCCGAGGGGAGCGTGCGTGGGTCCGCCATTGTGCACCCGAAACTCCCAGAACCAGCTGTCTGCATCGATGCACCACATTATGGACCACATGTCTGTGGCTGAGCACCACTTATGGACCCCATGGGTTGGGGCATGGCCCCTCTGCTGGAACCGGCCATGAAGGCCCGAGATCTTGCTGGCGGACCTTGGCCACAGGGCACCGATGCCCCACAGGTGAACCATACATAGTCGGCCCCCTGTGGGCCATAAATAAAAGAAATGGACACGTTGGGTGCATTTTATTATTGCAAATAAGCTGCCAGCAAAGAAGATGACAACATCTGGAAGAAAGCAAATAGCCAGCAGAGGGAGCCGAAGAGCAAGAGACCACCAGTAGGGTTAGGGGTTGTTTGGTTATTTTTATTGAGAACTGTGGTGACTGTGCACCGATTGGTGCTTGAGGGTGCTTTGGTGCTTTCTGGTGCGTCGATGCAGAGCAGACTATCTCCCCCCCCAAAAGAACAATCACAGGTCCTGGGTTGCGTATTGTAAATAAAAGTAGAGTAATTGTAAATAATGCGCCCCCACCGTAAATGTATAGTTTGAAGACCATTCCGCAATTCGGTTAGCTGTGGGCGTGAATCTGTTAGGCAGGGTGCAATGGAGCAGCGGGACATATTTATTTATGTTTTAAAACTGTCGCACTCAGGGTCAGTTTAAATGTAGAGGGAACTACACCTACGTGCCACACTAAAAGTTAAGGTAAGAGGCCCGGGACGTGCCTCAGAGGAGGAGGGTGCAGTGTTGTGGATATGAGAATGTTTTTTTTTGTTGTTGTTGTTGTTGTTGTTGTGTAAATTGTTGTAAAATATCGCCCTCCTTGCTCCAGTTATGTATAAAGGTCAAAGTGCGTCCCGTAATTAGTTCATAAACACCACACGTTAGCCAATCATAGATTTCCCCCCTTGTTGACAGTTATATCCTTATTATGTGTATTAGTGTAAGGCTGTGTCTTCCATTAATTGAAATACTCCATTGCACCAAGTGAAATAAGGTAGATTCCCTTCCAACCCCCGTTTCGTCAATTGCCAACTGCATTTGGCTGTTGTCTGCAATTGCCGCCATTAAGCATGTGCTCTGTTCGGGGAAGAAAGGTGTGGCACCTCATCGTCATCAAAAGTTGGAGTCAGAGAGCCCTTAACCACCAATCAGCACCGCGGTGAGCGAACCGGTAGGCGTGCCCTCGTAGCCCGCGGCATGATTCCGGGGAGGGCAATAAAAGAAGGAGTGAGGGACTGCTTAGCCAGTTGAGTAAGGAATCCCCAAGAGCAGGTGCGTCAGGGAGAGAACCCGTCACGCAAGGCCCCCACGAGATACGAGAGAGAAGGCAGATGAACCGGTGGAGAGCATGCGGCGGAGGAATCCCTGAAAGAGCAGCGGCACGCAGCAGCTTCAGCCACAGCAGCTTCAGCCACAGCAGCTTCAGCCACAGCAGCTTCGGGGCCTTGACGGCAGTTTCGAGCGGGGCCGCGAAGGAACGGCGGCTGCTAAATGCGCCGATCGAGAAAGGGCGGCGGCTGCTCATCCCCGACCCGACCGTGCTGCGGTTCCAGCTGAACCTTCCGCTCCCTCCAGCCATCCACCTCCTGCCATTCCTGTCATATTCCCCCGTGTAAGTGTGCTTGTAGTCTGTCTTTTGTCTTGTCCCTGGGTATAAGTAAGCTTGTATAAGTTAATATTTGCACTGTGTCTCCTTGATTCCTTCTGTCTTTATTTTATTGTCCTTCCTTCTCCTTGGTTTCTTTTTGTTGTAAATAGTAAATAAATTATATTTGTATTCCTTACCCTTTGTCTTTCTTCTTCTTCACATCCTTCGCTTTAGTCTTTTCCCCATTGAATATCTGTGGCGCGATTTTGGCCAACGTTCAGGAATCGGGTTAGTCGGGGTAACTGTTAGGGCCGCGGCGCCATCCGCTCGGCAAAACAACATCTTATCCACGGTCCGTAACAATATCCTTATCTGAAATGTCTAATGGGGGTGAGGTTGTGGGGTTATAAAGGGGTCGATGGGGGTCTAATGTAATTAATGCAACTACTCACATTCTGTGCAAAGAAACCGACAAACAGACCCAAATGCTATACCTTCTCATCTGTCGAGTAAAAAGTATTACTCACAAAAAAAGATGACGCAATCAGAAGATATTTGAGGATTTTCACTTTTTCCCCAGTAATTTCAAAGAGAATAAAGATGAACTTGTAAGAAAAATATAGACATCAAAGCAAATAATCCGGTTAAATCCACCTTTATTTTTTCTTCACAGCGATTCAGAGAATAAAGATCAACTCGTAATAAAAATATCAAAGCAAATAATCTGGTTAAATACACAATAAAATCGTCACAATGCCACTCAAAAATTCAAAACAAAAACAAAACAATTCATCACCTGCACAAGATTTGCACAACACCTGCATATTAATCACCTGCACAAGATGTAACCACAGCAACCCTTGCAAGAAACATTGACTACTCTTCAGAAACACATGAATTGGCTTCTCAACAGAATGTTTTGCATATTTAATGTAGAAAAATGTAAAAAACCCTAAATATATATAATGTGGAAGAAGTCTCACCGTTTCAGAAGGGGGAACAGAGCCATCCCAGGTCTCAAAGTATCCACGTGTGTGTGTGAGTGTGTTTGTGTGTGCGTCCATCTATGCATGTATGGGTGTGTATGTTTGTGGTGTTCGCTGCTATCTGCACACGTGGGTGAGTTTCAGGAGATGAAACAGAGACCTACCAGGTCTCAAAGTATACACATCCGTTGTGTGTGTATGTGTGTACACATGTAAAATAAAAATACTAATCCCATCACCTTTAAAAAAGCGAATGTTTTGCCAAGTTTCTAAACTAGTGCTTCCTCCATTGACAATTGCCGCTGTACCCTGTCTTCTGCCCAGTCTGAATCAGTTTGTGTCGATTTAAATTTGATAACTGATTAAAAACCTTCGAACACACAGAACACTTGTACGGTTTCTCCCCCGTGTGAATCAGTTTGTGTCGATTTAAATTTGATAACTGATTAAAAACCTTCGAACACACAGAACACTTGTACAGTTTCTCCCCCGTGTGAATCGGTTTGTGTTTATTTAAATTTGATAACCGATTAAAAACCTTCGAACACACAGAACACTTGTAAGGTTTCTCCCCCATGTGAATCAGTTTGTGTTTATTTAAATTTGATAACTGATTAAAAACCTTCGAACACACAGAACACTTGAACGGTTTCTCCCCCGTGTGAATCAGTTTGTGTCTATTTAAATTTGATAACTGATTAAAAACCTTCGAACACAGAGAACACTTGTACGGTTTCTCCCCCGTGTGAATCAGTTTGTGTCGATTTAAATTTGATAACTGATTAAAAACCTTCGAACACACAGAACACTTGTACGGTTTCTCCCCCGTGTGAATCAGTTTGTGTCGATTTAAATTTGATAACTGATTAAAAACCTTCGAACACACAGAACACTTGTACGGTTTCTCCCCCATGTGAATCAGTTTGTGTCCATTTAAATTTGATATCTGATTAAAAACCTTCGAACACACAGAACACTTGAACGGTTTCTCCCCCATCTGAATCAGTTTGTGTTTATTTAAATTTGATATCTGATTAAAAACCTTCGAACACACAGAACACTTGAACGGTTTCTCCCCCATCTGAATCAGTTTGTGCTTATTTAAATTTGATAACTGATTAAAAACCTTCGAACACAGAACACTTGTATGGTTTCTCCCCCATGTGAATCAGTTTGTGTCGATTTAAATTTGATAATGTAGCGACCCATGGGTCCCCCAAGCAAGACCGGCATCAGAATCTCCTTGCTCCAGCCGGTGACGTCACCGGCGGGGATCCACGGCGCCAGAGTGGCTGGTCACGTGACCGCCAAAGCGTGCCGCGCGTGCAGGTATAATGAGCTATACCTGTGGATCACGTGACCACCGAAGCACGCCTCGCTTGAGAGGCGTGGCTTTCGGTTTCGGTTTCGGTTTCTGGTTTTGCTTTATAAGGCAGCCCGATAAACGGGCTTTTTAGTATTCCCGAGTTGGTTTTACGAATAAACATCTTCTCGGACGAGTTTGTGCCTTGCCATCCTTTATTCGTATTCTGCTGGAGTCCGGACTCCTTCACTGGTGACCCCGAATTTGCAACACGGCAATGGACACCGCAGTGTCCCTCAGGCTGCCCACCTTCTGGGAAGCACATGCCGCCGTCTGGTTCGTGCAGGCGGACTCTAGTGTATGCGGTTATGTTGCAATTAACAGGGGAGTGAAACTTTCATATAGAATCTTGAAACTGGTACTTATTGACTTCTTTAGATCACATAGGACTCAAAACCACCTGTTTCCAATTTTTTCCAGCATGGATACGCACTAAATCCAAGATGGCGGCCATTTAACATGATAATCGCCTAATCGCCAACTATTTTGGACATTTGTAATGGATATAGTTGTCCAGTATATCGTTTTATAGGTTTTTTTGGTCACTGAATTAATTGAAGTACTTATATCATCAATAACACAAAGCATAAAGTGAATAATCATCCAATATGAGGTATAATTGGTGCCATATGGCATGGCACACCCATATAAATACCCAATGAACGGTACACAAATATTTGGGTTATAATAATGATTATGTATATTTGTTTTTCAGCAAAATAAATCTGTCCTGATCGTTCTATGGAAGACTGCATGGCATGAGCCATAATAATGTAACCACAGGAATGGATGCATGGGTGCAATCTGCCATGAAATCAGAGTTGACCAGCTTATGAAGTGTCCATTTCTAAACATGTATTTTCTTTTCTACTTGCAGGTAAATAATGGCATCCGAAGCGGAACCTCTGGAGAAAAGGGCACGTACCGAACTAAATTTCAAGCTGTGCATCAAATATCAAACTTCAAAAGAAGAACAATTAAAGGAACCCCCACAGTCCCAAAAGCAATCAACGTATGACAAATTTCTAACAGCGGTTCGTTTGAGAGCGCAGTTTGGAAACACTGACTTTATTGCACTCAACGAAAAAATTGGACAATTGACAGCACAAGATTTATGTGACAAACATGTTGTGTGGCACAGAACGTGCTATGCTATGAGCACAAATAAAGAACATATAATACGTGATGAAAAGCGCTACAACCGAGCGTGTGCAACATCCGATGTTACTCTCCTTAGTAGCCGAACCGTGGGGAGACCAACTGCTTCATCAACACTTAGTGCTACGGACGAAGAGCCAGTGTCAAAAAAGTACACCCGATCACAGTTAACTGCATATGACAAAACAGAATGTTTCTTCTGTCAAGGTAAAATACAAGGTCCCTTGCACGAATGTCAATCAGCAAATATTGGAAAGCAGATAAAGGACATAGTACACCACTCCAACAACCAAGAATGGAAGGTTAACTATGCCACTGTCCTATCTGACAATGATGCGCTGTCACGTGATATTGTCTACCACAAGAAGTGCATCACCGAACAGTGGCAGTTTCTAAAGCAGGGAAATGCTGCAGACAGTGGACCATGCCCTAAGACAGCTGACCGCTGCAACACAGATGCCAGTAGGCCGACAGTACACCACATCACGGCTGAAATTGAATTATTTGCCGAAATACAAGATCGCATCAACGAGGGAGAATTTATTCCAATGGACGAAGCAGAAAAGCTATACTTATCGAAGATGGAACAATACAACATCCAGTATGTCTCGAAGTTTTCTAACGCCAAGTCCGAGCGGAGGTGGCTCCGACAAAATATCGAGGAAAATGTTAATCTCGTTCAGTTCACACCATTACCGAAGAAGCCTACACTGATACATTCCAAAGCTGCACAAAATGCTGCAGTTGATGAAGCTGTCAAGAACAACACATACGATGACATGAAGAAGTTATTTGAAGCAAGCAGAGTCCGACGTAAATTGATCCAGGAAACAAAGAAAGACCCGTGGGTTTTCACCGGAACACTCGAAAATAGTGAGCATTGCGTAGTGCCACAGGAGCTCCACAGCATGGTGCTTTGGATCATGAAAGGTACAACTACAGTTTAAACTGAAGCTCGTGCACAAGAGTTTAATAGATCTGCGTCAATCGTCTCTCAGCAAATAGTACAAGCCCACAAATCTAATCGGCAACTCCTGTATGACCCAAAATCACCAGTGGCTGCGTTTCGATCGACAATTGAAACTCCTATCACACTCGGCATCTCACTGTATTGTGACCACAAATGGCGAAGCCAGAAACTGTCAAATCTAGTTTCACAAGCCGGTTTGGGAGTTCCATACCGACGCGTAAAGCAGTGTGTCGCTCAAATTTCGGAAGGGGTACAGATGAACATGGAGAAGAACGATGGAAACTATTTACCACCAGGGCTTCACAAAAAACGAAGATTGCAATTCTCAATTGACAACGTTGATGCCAAGGTTGATACCTCTGATGGCAGGAATTCTTTCCATGCAACGGCAATGGCTGTGTATCAACGGGAACCCAGCATGGATGAAACCGTGGAGGTGGTCACAGAGTATGCAACCCCCACACACAACAAATCGGCAAGATCGTTGAAGGATGTCCCCATGACTGTCGTCCCACTGATTCCGAGCAACATAACAGGTACTCCTAAACCTCCCACGAGTCCTTCTTATCCGAACTTCAAACTGGGGATGAATGAGGAACAGCTCAGAGGACCTGCATTTGATGACCTATCATGGGATGGTACGCCATTACCATCGCAATCATGCCAATCCAGTTATTGAGCTAGCTGAACCACACGACAGCTCTCGAGATGGTGAAGTGATTCATGTGCGACACCAACCTGTCCCTGTCTGGACAGCATATAATTCACTTCTGCGTACGTCAGCATCCAACACTGAATCTATCAAACTGGACAAAGTGCATGCACTGCCCCTCATAAATGCACCAGCCCATGAGTGGACGACCCTTACCACAGCCCTGACTCAGCTCTCTAATCTCAACAAACTGATGGCCCGAGACAATCAGGACAATGAGCCAATACTTGTGTGGCTAGATATGGACTTGTATAAAAGAGTTAGAAAACTGAGCTTCCTGGATCTACAGTTCCAAGCCAACATAATCCCAAGTCCCGGTCCTTTCCATGTAGTTCTCTGTGCCTTACGGTGTCTTGGAGCGACTCTTGAGAGCAGCGGTCTAGATGAAGCATGGATTGAAGCCGGCCTGTACAGTAGCGTAACTGTAGTACAGATACTGAATGGAAAGCACCACAACAGAGCCTTGGATGCTCACCAGATCACTCTGCAAGTTCTATTTGATTTGTGGATCGAGGCATTCTGCGAGCAACATCCAGTGCTACTCAACAAACTGACGTCTGCAATAGAAGATGTGAGAACAGCATGTCAAAATGGTCTGGATATAGCTCAAGCTCATCGTGAATTGGTGAACTTGGCATCCGATCTGAAGCTGGTGGAAACGCCAGAAGCATTCGACCACGAGAACGAGAAGTACCCGATGTACAAGTGGGCTCGTATGTATATGAGACAGGTCAACAACCTACTCCACTTCATGCGAGGTACGCGCGACCATAACTGGCTCTTGTACCTTGCCTCATTGGAAAAGATGTGCATCTACTTTTTCGCATATAACAGGCATGACTATGCACAGAACATTCCCGACTACATCGCACACATGTATCACCTGGAAAGCAGCCATCCCTCGATATGGCAAGAGCTCAAGAGTGGTGACTTTGTCGTCAGTACGAACCCTGTTGCATTCACATCCATTGGACCTGATCACGCACAGGAACATGTGAACAAGATCCACAAAGGTGAAGGTGCCATTTCTGGCTTAACCACCGATCCCCAGGGTCTGCTCAAATACTGCCTCGGCTCCCCAGAACTGGCAAGGCTGGCTGGAGAAACCGAACGTATGCTAAACATATCAGATTCTATCCCAAAGAAGCACCACCAACACTCAGCATCTAAAACTGCATGACAGGAAAAGGCTGTGAGACAACTCAAGGATGTCATAGGCAGTGCAAACCCCTTCAATGCACCAGAACATGATGATGGATCTGAAATGAAGTTGGTCAACTTCGTCACCAAGCGGATAATGCCAAAGGCAGTGCAGCGTGGCGTTTTGGACATAGAGGTACGCGGACACACGGCACTTGCAACATATGTTGATGAGAGGGTCAATGGAGACAAGAACATGTGGGACAAAATGTCGAAGCTCAAGTATCTGACTTGGAAAGATGGATGCAAAAGTATCAGTCTGAAGGCATCCTCCGAAGTAGTCAGCTTGAAAGCAACTAACTCCCTGTTCGTTCGCTTGCTGCTCGTTGCAAAGTCCTCAAGAGCACTGGACCTGCAGGACATTGTGGGAACACATGAATTTGCCCATTACAATGCAAGCCTAATGAGGCCCGATGGTTCTCTGCTACCTACTACAAGCAAGTCCACCCTCATCCATGAACTGGAAGGAGTGGTTTCGGGGACAGATACTTCTGAAGAATCCATTGAAGAGCCGATCATCCCACGTCAATCAGCACATGTCTTGACCAGCATTGTAATAGATGGCATGGCTCTCGTGCAGGAGATGGTTGTTCGGAAGGATGGTATAAAGTGTTGCCGAGACCTGTCAGGCTGTTTCATTCGAAGTGTTGACAACAAGTCGCGAGGCTACAGTGACATATACTTATTATTCGATAACTACACTGTTACAAACTCCATGAAGGACAGAACGAGACAGCTCCGAACAACAGGAAGAGCACAAGACAAGGGATACAAAATAGAAGATTCCACACCTATCAAAGACTTTAAGGTATTCCCAGGAACCAAGGAAACCAAAGCCAACCTCGTGCTATACCTTGCACAAAATCTGTCCAGCTGTGCAAACTGCCGATCACTACCCACACACACAAAGGTGTTATGTCTTCCCAATCAAACATGGTGAACATCACAAGTACACAGGAGGAAGCCGACACGTTACTGGTCATGTATGCAGTAGCAGTGAGTAGTTTGGGTAATACACCACATATATACTCCTCTGACACAGATGTGTTGGTGCTCGCTCTGCGCAGGGTCCCAGACCTCAACACAGAGAGTCTCATCATCATGGGCTCTGGTGATCGACGACGGAAGATTAAACTCAAACCTATCTACATGGCCATTGGCGCAGAACGTGCAGCAGCTTTGCCAGGATTCCACGCGCTCACTGGATGTGATACCACTGGCCACATCCAGGGAAAGGGAAAGCCTACTTGCTTCAAATCCTTCATGAAGGCTAGTGATGACGTAATCCATGCACTAGCTGGGCTTGGTGTTGGTGTGTATCCATCTCCGGAGGTGTTGGCTGGTTGTGAAAAATTCGTGTGTCAGCTCTTCAAACCTGGTTATGAATCAGCTAAAGCACTCCGGTGCCATATGTTCAAGCAACTCAAGGGCAACCAGGGTGTAGAGAAACTACCTCCAACTCAAGGATCCATAACTGAACACATTCTGCGAGCACACTTCCAAGCTAACATTTGGGTGCAGGACACAGTAGCTGTTCCAAGTCTTCTAGGTCCAGTATCGTTGGGATGGAAACAACTAGATGATGGACGTTGTGTTCCTGTGACGTCGAAAGTTCCACCGGTACCAGAGGCTGTCGTCGGCCTCGTGAAGTGTTCATGTATTGCCAGCAAATGCAGTGGACGGTGTTCTTGCAAGACCAATAATCTGTCATGCACAGAGCTTTACAAGTGTGAAGGTGCTGAAGGATCATGCACTAATGTTGCAAATGAGGAGACAGAGAGTGATGATGATGATGACAGCGACAGTGATGACTAATAACGTGGCAGATAACTAGCATCCGGATACATGTATAATTGAGCATCCAATTTGATATGTGTATGAACACCATTTTGTTTTCCCCATGATTGTTAGATACATAACATGCCTAGGTAAATTTCCATAACACAAGCATGTTGATAAATGGTTTGATTTTTCTGTATATGGTGGCCACCATCTTGGACTTATTCTACGACATTAATGAAAACATTGAAAACTTCTTAAAGAAGTAACATACTTGGTAGAAAAGAATATATTGTAATCACAAAAATGTCCTTAGCTTATCATTATACATGTACGTAAATAAATGGTTCAGATATAAAAATATCGTATTTTTTCGAAATTTGGTGGACGCCATCTTGGATGTTGTCAATGGATATGAATGAAAACATTGAAGACAGTCTATTTCATACAACCATATGTAGATACAAATATATTGTAATCAAAAGCATGTCCATAATAAGCTTATCATTGTGCATATATTGAATACGTTGGTTCAAATATAACGATTTATTGCTTTTTCGTTATGTGCTGGCGGCCATCTTGAATTTTGCCCCTGGACATAAATTAAAAAATTGGAAACAGGTTGTTTTGTGTTCAGTGTGATCATAGAAAGTAAAAAATCACAAGTTTCCAGATTCTATATGAACCGTTCACTAAATAACACAACGACCTACACTACTCCCAGTTCGCCCTGCGTGGCATCACGGAGGACGCCACCCGCTACCATTACGTGGTCGCCGCGCTCGGCTCCGCGACCGCCGCCCGCTGCCTGAGCTTCCTCCAGAACCCGCCCGCTGACGGCAAGTACGACGCCATCAAGGCACTTCTGCTGGGCGCGTTCGCCCTTTCCCCGGCTGAGCGCGCACGACGCCTGCTCGACCTACCTGAGCTCGGTGATACGCGCCCGTCCGAGCGCATGGACTACATGCCCGCGTTGGTCGGCGAGCACCCCTCGGATTTCCCGTTTCAGGAGCTCTTTCTTCGCCAGCTCCCGGCCCCGGTACGGGTCGCCCTGGCAGGTACGACCATCGTAAACCCCCGCGACCTCGCCAAGGAGGCCGACAAGATCGCTTCGGCAAGCCGGCTCGCCGGAGCGGCGAGCCAGCTCGTCGGGGTGGCGGCCGGGAGCCTTCCCACCCACCCGCCCGACGCCCGTGATGCAGTCTCCTTCCCGGAGCCTGCCGGGCCGGCACGACTGGCAGCGGCGACGCCGCATCGCCCGGTCCCGACGCGTCGACCGGAGCCCCCGCCGGACCCGGCCTGGTGCTATTTCCATGCCAGGTTCGGGCGGCAGGCCCGATCATGCCGACCCCCGTGCACGTTTGGCAAGTCGGGAAACGGGCGAGCCGGCGTTCCCTCCCAGCAATGAACGCCGGCCGTTCCGGAAACCTGCTGTTCATCGCGGTCGGGGCGGCGCTTCCTCTGCGACACCGGCGCCCAGCTGAGCGTCATTCCCGCTTCGGCGGAGGACAGGCGGGCCGCCGTCTGCGGCCCCCCATTGGTCGCGGCCAACGGCTCCGCCATCCGCACTTACGGCACACGCACCGTCGCCCTCCGCTTCGGCAGCCAGCTCTTTCACTGGGAGTTCGTGACGGCGGACATCCCCATGGCTTTGCTCGGGGCCGATTTCTTGTGCGCCCACAGGCTGCTGGTAGACGTGAAACGCCGGCGTCTCGTCAACGCCGAGACTTTCAGCTCCCTGGCGTGCGCCTTGAGCCGGGCCGCACCCACCGAGTTTTCCTGCGCCCTCCCATTGGCGGACGACTTCGCACGTCTCCTCGCGGAGTTCCCGGCCCTCACGCGGCCGACGTTTTCGGCCATCGCAGTGAGGCATGGCATTGAGCATCACATCCCCACTACGGGCCCGCCGGTGTACGCCCGGGCTCGCCGTCTCGACCTTGCCAAACTCGCCGTCGCCAAGGCGAGTTCACGGTGCTGGAGCGCCTCGGCATCGTACGGCGCTCCGGCAGCGCCTGGGCCTCGCCGTTGCACATCGTCCCAAAGCCGGGGGGCGGATGGCGGCCATGCGGCGACTACCGCCGCCTCAACGACGCCACTACCCCCGACAGGTACCCCGTCCCGCACATCCAGGATTTTTCCACCCGGTAGGCGGGGCGGACCATTTTTTCTAAAGTGGACCTGATTCGGGGGTACCACCAGGTGCCCGTCCGCCCGGCCGACATCCCGAAGACGGCCGTGATCACACCTTTCGGCCTCTTCGAGTTCCTCCGGATGCCCTTCGGCCTCAAAAACGCGGTGCAGGCGTTCCAGCGCCTGATGGACGGCGTGCTGCGCAACCTGCCGTTCCTCTTCACCTACCTGGATGACATCCTCGTCGCCAGCACGTCCAGAGCCGAGCACCTCCTCCACCTCCGGACGCTCTTCGGCTGGTTGTAGTCAACGTGTGGCCCTGAATGTATTTCTGTCATCTCCCCTGCCTGTTCAGGCTGGAGTTCCCCAAGGCAGTGTTCTGGGCCCTGTGCTTTTTCTGGTCTTTATCAATGATCTCTCCGACTCTCTGGAAAATCCTCTCTATCTCTTTGCTGATGACTCCACTCTCTGCCGCTCCATTCCTCTTCCCTCAGATCGGCAGTCTGCAGCCTCCTCACTCTCTGAAGACCTGGACAAAATCACAGACTGGTCAAACAAGTGGACCATGTCTTTCCGACAACCCTCCCGACCGACTGGACAACCCTCCCATCCACTTTCTGAATAATCCTCTCCAAGAAGTTCTGTCACTCAAGCTTTTGGGTCTCACTATCTGCCATGATCTTTCCTAGGAAAACCACATTTCAAATCTGGCCTCCAAAGCCAGTCGCCGACTGGGCATCATCTGTCGTGCGAAGTCCTTCCTTGGCACACCTGAGCTCCTCACAACATACAAGGCTTTCATCCACAGCTCAATGGAATACTGCTCTCCCCTCTGGGCTGGTGCTCCTGCCTCACACCGAGCTCGGCTTCACGCTGTTGAAACCAAAGCGTTCAGAATCATTGGAATCTCCCGCGATGAAGCTACCTCCGAGGGCCTTTCACTTACTCACCGCAGGCAGGTTGGTGGTCTTTCTGTCTTCTACCGACTCCTCTCCGGCCTTGCTCCTTCAGCTCTCTCTGGGCTCTGTCCCCCAAATATTCCTGCAGGTCGCACAAGATCTGCCTGCAACCCTCTTATGGTTAAACTGCCAAAATCAAGACTCTCTGCTCACCTTCTCTCCTTCATTCCTCTTTTCTCCGCCTCTTGAACAAACTCCCTCACTCTCTTCAATCCCACTCCTCCCTCCAGGTCTTTAAAACAGCTGTTCACCACCATCTCTTATCTTCCCCCATCCAAAACCTTGATCTTTTCTACCCCCGCTAATTTCACCCCAAATCCACTTTTTTTAAATACCAACTTCTTTCCTGGAAATCCTTGGTGTCCTTGTGTTTATACTTCTCCCACCCCCCCCCCCCCCAATCCCCACACCGCCTCCCCCCAAGCCCTCTCCATCCCACACATTCCCGATGTCCCTGCTCTCAAATGTTGAGTTTATATGTGCTTCCCCTTCTCTCCCCATCTTGTCTACCGCTCCCCTTTTTAAATACTGTGTTTATTTGTGTGTTTGATTTGTTTGTGAGATAAATGTTAGCTCTTTCATGAGCCTCGATTCTGTATTCAAAAAAATAAATAAAAAATAAAAAATGCTATTTAATTTGTGATTGGAGTTATGCTGTTTGAAATGAAAAAAGAGATATCGAGTTCAAGTGAATGACGAAATGCCGTGACGGTTTTACGTTCTAAGCGTGCTATTCGTGGATTGCCATCTGCAGATTCACCAAGGACCCACGATCAATGTTTCTCCACGTGAACGTACCCGTTTGATTGTGAACGGGTAAGTTTTTCATGGAAGTCCTTCACGAACTTTCTGTCCATTCTGACGTGCGACTGAAGGTGCTACAGGAATGTGGAATTTTTTAGTTTCATGCTTTCGCATTCGCCGTTTCTGTATTGTCTGTTTGCTTCTGGCGTCCCATCCGTGCGTAGCACGGGTACATCACTAGTAACCATAATCTCCTGGGATACAAGGAGCAGGAGGTTTTGCTTTTTCTGATATTGAATCAAACTGTGGCGGACACAAAAGCCCACTGGCGTGGTGACATCATTCCACGCACCAAGTGGGCGGTGGCCACGCCCGAGGGGTAGGCGTGGCCTCATGATATACACTGGGCGACCAGCCCGGAGCAGTTCAGTGTTACAGTGTGCTCTTACAATAAAGACGTTTATATGTTACCGCTTGTCCGCTTCCTCCTTGCTCACAAGCAGCGCGCGTAACGCCGCGCTTTACTGGTGACCCTCGACGTTGGATCTGCCGTAGCGATCCTTCTGAACACGACGCCATTATTCATTCACGACATCATTGATGTTCAGCAGCATGCTGATACGCACCTCGCGAACGCCGCCACGCCCCGCCCACCGCCTCGGCGAAAACCGCCACCGCGGGGAAACCCGCCAACTCCACCGGCCTGGCGGAGCCACCTGGTGCTGGTTCCACGCCAAGTTCGGCCACGAAGCTCGGCGGTGTCATCCGCCGTGCTCCTTCAACGGGTCGGGAAACGCCCGGGCCGGCGCTCAATGGTGGCGATGAGCGCCGGCCGTTCGAGCAGCCTGCTGTTCATAACGGACACCTTCTCTGGGCGCCGTTACCTGTGCGACACGGGAGCGCAGGTGAGTGTCATTCCCGCCGGCACGTCAGACAAGCACGCCGCGGGTGGGGACCCGCGCTGCTTGCCGCAAACGGGACGCCCATCCGTACGTACGGAAAACGCTGCCTCTCTCTGCGGTTTGGAGGGCAGGTTTTCCGATGGACGTTCGTCACCGCCGACGTGCCCATGGCACTGCTTGGCGCGGACTTCCTGTGCGCTAATGGGCTCCTGGTCGACGTCAAGCGCAGACGGCTTGTCCAGGCCAAGACGTTCAGCTCGCTCGCTTGTGCGTTGCCCAGCTCAACGAGCGGCTTGCCAAGCGGCTTGCTGAACGATTCGGTTCCGGCCACGTTGGTCTGTACGCTTCCGGCAGCGGACGCATTCACCCGCCTCCTCGCCGGCTTCCCGGCCCTCACGCGGCCCACCTTCTCGGCGGGGGCCGTCAAGCACGGGGTGGCCCATCACATCCCCACCGTCGGGCCACCGGTCTACGCCCGGGCATGCCGCCTCGAGCCGACGAAGCTGGCGGTGGCAAAAGCGGGGTTCGCTACCCTGGAGCGACTCGGCATCGTTCGGCGCTCAGAGAGTGCTTGGGCGTCGCCGCTGCACATCGTGCCGAAGCCCGGCGAGGGATGGCGACCGTGCGGGGACTATCGCCGTCTCAATGACGCCACGACTCCCGGCCGCTACCCCGTCCCCCACATTCAGGACTTTTCCGCCCGTTTGGCGGGCAGGTCCTTCTTCTCGAAGGTGGACCTCATACGCGGCTACCATCAGGTCCCCGTCAGGCCGGAGGACGTCCCGAAGACGGCGGTCATCACGCCATTCGGACTCTTCGAGTTCCTGCGCATGCCCTTCGGTCTGAAGAATGCGGCTCAGGCGTTCCAGCGACTGATGGACAGCGTCCTGCGCGACTTGGATTTTGTCTACGTCTACCTGGACGATATCCTCGTCGCCAGCGCGTCCCGCGAAGAGCACCTACGCCACCTCCGCACGCTCTTCGAACGCCTGGGCCAGCATGGCCTGATTGTGAACCCCGCAAAGTGCCGGTTCGGCGCCGCCACAATCGATTTTCTGGGGCACCGTGTCACCAGGCACGGAGCCGTCCCCCTGCCGGCCAAGGTGGAGGCGGTGAAGGGGTTTCCGCGCCCCCGCACGATCAGAGGGCTGCAGGAGTTCCTGGGCATGGTGAACTTTTACCATCGGTTCCTGCCCCGTATCGCCCAGCTCCTGCGCCCCCTGCACGAAGCTCTCCGAGGTAAGCCGGGCAAAGGCGACGTTACCTGGACCGAGCAGATGGACACGCGTTCACGGGCGCGAAGCTCGCCTTGGCTAACGCCACCATGCTCGCGCACCCGGCGCCCGATGCACCGATCGCCCTCACCACCGATGCCTCGGACTACGCGGTGGGCGCGGTGCACGAGCAATGGGTGCGTGGAGCTTGGCAACCGCTGGCGTTCTTTAGCCGGCAGCTTCGCCCGCCCGAACGCCGTTACAGTACCTTCGACCGCGAGTTGCTCGGACTTCACTTGGCAGTCAGGCACTTCCGCCATCTGCTCAAGGGCCGCGCGTTCACTGCCTTCGTCGACCACAAGCCGCTGATCTTCGCGATGGGCAAGGTCACCGAGCCGTGGTCGGCCCGGCAGCAGCGTCACCTCTCGGCCGTGTCCGAGTACACGACGGACATCCAGCACGTCGCGGGGAAGGACAACCCGGTGGCGGATTGCCTTTCCCGGGCCGTCGCCCACGCAGTCCACCTCGGCATCGACTATGCCCGGATGGCAGCGGACCAGGCCGCTGACCCCAACGTCCAGGCCTTGCGGACCGCCGTCACGGGCCTCCGCGTCACCGAGGTGCCGTTCGACGGCACGGGCGCGGCCCTCTTGTGCGACGTCTCCCTCGGGCGTCCTCGCCCCATCGTGCCCGCGGGCTGGCAGCGCCAGGTGTTTGACGCCATCCACGGCCTGTCCCACCCGGGCGCGAGGGCCTCCCAAAGGCTGATCGCCGACAAGTTCGTCTGGCATGGCCTCCGGAAGGCCGTCCGCGGCTGGGCCAGGACGTGCCTCGCGTGCCAGCGCGCCAAGGTGCACCGGCACACCCAGGCCCCGTTGGCCCCGTTCACGGTGCCGGAACGCCGGTTTGACCACGTCCACGTGGACCTGGTGGGACCTCTGCCCCCCTCGCGGGGTTTCACCTACGTCCTCACCATGGTGGACCGCACCACCCGGTGGCCGGAGGCCGTGCCCTTGGCGTCGACAATGGCGGCCGATGTCGCGCAGGCTTTCATCGCCACCTGGGTCGCCCGGTTCGGCGCCCCCTCAGACATCTCATCCGACCGCGGCCCCCAGTTCACCTCGGAGCTCTGGGGGCGGTTGCGCAGGGGCTCGGGGTCCGGCTGCACCGAACCACGGCCTACCACCCCCAGGCTAACGGCTTGTGTGAGCGATTTCACCGCTCATTGAAGGCCGCGCTCCGGGCCACCCTCCGCGACGGCGGCTGGGTCGACAGGCTCCCCTGGGTCCTGCTGGGCCTCCGGACGGCGCCCAAGGAGGACCTGCGCGCATCCGCGGCGGAGTTGGTCTTCGGGCAACCGCTGCGGGTGCCGGGCGAGTTCCTCCCCGACTCCACGGCACCATGGTCCGCGGCACAGCAGCGCTCTGCTCTGCAAGAGACCGCCCAGAGGTTCGCCCCGGTGCCAACGGCATGCCACGGGCACCCACCGACGCACGTCGCCCCGGAGCTTCGCACGGCGGAGTACGTCTTCGTCCGCCACGATGCCCATCGGACACCACTGCGGCCCCCGTACGACGGGCCTTTCCGCATGCTGGAGACCGGGGCGAAGCACTTCACCCTGGACATCGGCGGTACTCCTGACCGCGTTTCGGTAGACCGCCTCAAGCCGGCCCACCTCGATGTGGACCATCCACCGCCAGTGGCCCGACCCCCACGTCGGGGCCGCCCTCCTGCGGGCGGACCCGCGGCACCGCCCAGCCCCGCCGCCACGCCGCCCCCCGGTCCTGCACCCATCCCAGGGGCAGCCAGGGGCATCCCACCTGGCATCCCTGCACCCCGGACCCCGCCGATCGTCAGGGGGCGCTTCGGCCGGGTCATTCGTCTGCCCCGCAAACTGGCCCTCCAGGTGCGCGGGAATTCTGGGGGGGCGCGTGTGGCGGACACAAAAGCCCACTGGCGTGGTGACATCATTCCACGCACCAAGTGGGCGGTGGCCACGCCCGAGGGGTAGGCGTGGCCTCATGATATACACCGGGCGACCAGCCCGGAGCAGTTCAGTGTTACAGTGTGCTCTTACAATAAAGACGTTTATATGTTACTGCTTGTCCGCTTCCTACTTGCTCACAAGCAGCGCGCGTAACGCCGCGCTTTAAAACTATCAATAACGAACCTGCTGGAACACCAGATTATCTTAGACTGACATGTATTTTTTTTCTTTCATTTACTGCTCCATTCTTGTCCTTCAGAAGCGAAGCCAGTGGTTCACATAAGTCATAAGACATGTGAAAAACCCAAATGATTGAATTTTTTTTCGTGTACAAGTTGTGTGCAGCCAAACACAGTCAGAGACGGCACTACACTGCAACCTAGTGTCAAGAGATGTACCAGGATTATTATTGCAGGAATATGTAACATACCGTATTCCCAGATTGTTTTAAATTACGGTAAAAGCTGTTATCCGGCACATTCTACCAACCAGTACGCGAGATTATCAAGTTGTTAAAAAATAAGAAAAGACAAAGTATTTTTAAAATATCAAGTTCTTTATGCAGCACGCACAACCACAGGTGACACACAGATTATTACCCCCATCAAAACAGTGAAAAACAATCTTGTCCACCACGTGCATGTGTTTAACGTCCTGTTTTTATCTGTTATGTCCAGATCCGTTCAGAGTAGTAGCTCTTCCACGAGCCTCAACTATCGGCCTATATATAATTGATAACAAAAAACAAACAAACAAACAAAAAAACCATACATATTATAATACATACCTCATCTACAGTATGCCCATCTCCACCCAAGCTAATTCCTGCTGGCCTTTCAGCACAGTTTTCAAGAGCGACTCTTTGTGATTGTGTTTCTTGCAGCGAGTCTTGTCCTGCTCATTTTCCTCCATTCCCTTTCGCATCGTTTTGACCCCTTCTGCTCCAAAACTCTCCTGCTTCTTCACAATCAAGGGCAAACACATCCCAAGTAAACAACATGTCAGTAGATCAAGTACTTGTTATTTTACGTACCGTCTGAGACCGGTACTGAACCTAATGTTAAATTGTGTTAAGTTTCTAGTGTTATTAAGAGATTGATCTTGTTGAGGTCTCTCTGTCAACATCTCAAACAGATTGATCTCTGTTAGCAAAGAAGACTAACAATAGCAGGATCTCAACACAGTGACAGATGTCCAATGGACTCCTAAGGAATGATGTCGTCATGCCAATGATCCAAAAGACCTTCTCACAATGATAGAATCACAATGAGCAAACCTGCTGAGCAATTATGTTTGAAAATAATTTGTGAGCATAACAAAGTGTGTGGTGATCATATCCAGCAAACAGATAAAGCAAACTCCATATGTCCAAATTCTGTGTACAAAATAAAGACTCAATCGTGTTTACCATAACGTTCTCCTTGAACTCACGCTCGTCCTCGATTTCCTGTATAACTTCCTTCACTTCTTCTTCCAGCCGACACAAATGTGAACTTAACTTGTTGACCTCTTCGACCTGAAAATTAAGGAAGGGAATAAAGACGAGAAATATATCACCGGATAGGCCTGGTGTTGGCTTAATGGTTAGTGTGCTGGCTTGGGATCCTAGGATCCTGAGCTTGAATCCCGGTCAGATCGCTGAATTAATGCCAGGGGGTTTACTCAGACTGTCATCCTTCCGAGGTTGGCAAATTGAGTATCAGCTTGCTGGGATGAATGATCCCGGTGTGTACCCCGATTTGGAATAGGGACACTGTATCCCTGCGCATAGTATGTGGCGACTAAGGGTTGGCGTCAGGAAGGGCATCCGGCCATAAAACATTGCCTCAAACAGGGAACCAAGATTGTCATGGGGCCCGCAAGGCTAACCCCCGCTTTGGCATACAACTGAGGCTCCTCACCACATACAAGGGTTTCATCCGCAGCTCAATGGAACACTGTTATCCCCTCAAGGCTGGTGCTCCTGCCTCACACCTAGCTCGGATTCACACTGTTGAAACCAAAGAGCTTTCAGAATCATTGGAATCTCCCGCGATGAAGCTAACTCCGAGGGCCTCTCACTCCTAACTCCGAGGGCCTTTCACTCACTCACCGCAGGCAGGTTGGTGGTCTTTCTGTCTTCTCCTGACTCCTCTCCAGCCTAGCTTTGTCTGTGCTCTGTCCCCCAAATATTCCTGCAGGTCGCACAAGATCTGCCAGCAACCCTCTTATGGTGAATCTCCCAAAATCAAAACTCTCTGCTCACCTTCACTCCTTCATTCCTCTTTTCTCCCACCTCTGGAACAAACTCCCTCACTCTCTTCAATCACACTCCTCCCTCCAGGTCTTTAAAACAGCTGTTCGCCACCATCTCTTATCTTCCCCCATCGAAAACCTTGATCTTTTCTATCCCCACTAATTCACCCCAGATCCACTTTTTTGAAATACCGACTTCTTTCCGGGAAGTCCTCGCAGTGTCCATGTGTTTTCTACCTCTTCTTCCTCCTTTCCCCCCCCCCCCCTCCTCATGCCCCCACCCCCAAGCCCTCTCCCTCCCACAGATCTCACGATGCCCCTGTTCTCTGCTGTTGTACTTGTATGCTTCCCTCTCCCTCCCCATCTTGTCTCCTGCTCCCTTTATCTTATGTTTTATGTGATTAAGATTAGCTCTTGCACGAGCCTCGATCTTGTGCACAAAAAAAATAAAAAAAGATTCTTCACCATTGAGTGATCTGGTGCAAAGCGATATACTGTATGACATGATATTGAAAAAAAAGTTGTGGACGAGTTATGACTAAACTTTGGGGATGAGATGGTTAGGTGACAAGAACAAGCCGATTAGATTTTGGTTCAGGTCCAACTCCAGATCCGGCCTATCAGTAAATACAAAACGTAAACTGTTCAGCCTGGCGGAGGTATGCTCTCTAATGAGTGCCGTTCTCGTTTAAGGTACTGAACCTAATGTTAAATTGTGTTAAGTTTCTCGTGTTATTAAGAGATTTATGTTGAGGTGAAACTCTAAGTTAGCAAGGAGGACAATAGGTAATTACCATACAGGCGTCCATGGCCTCACGCACGTTCTTGAATTCCTGCAAAGCCTCCTCCAATTTTCTTTCGAGCACTTCCACACGTGAAGACAACTCGTTGAAGTCAATGTCCTGAAAATTAATGAAGGGAATAAAGACGAGAAATATGTGAACTTCTTATTCTGAAGCTTTTGAGGCTGCTCGCTCTGCTGGGACATTTTCATTTTGCGCTGTCGTAGCTTGAACATCAGTAGGAAAATTACTTCACCTTTGCGTTTGCACAATTGGTGATTATGTACAGTGATTATGGGGATTTACCTTCTGCAAAAAATGGGTCTTATTTTTCTTCTTCTTCCCATGAGCACTTGCATCTGCTGTGGGCTTTTTAAACCGCAACCGTTGCATGGTCTCCATAAACATCTGGCGCAAGGTTTTTTTCTTTGGTGGAGGAACGTTTTCATGAACGGCTGCTTCTGTGTCCTCCTGAAGGTCTTCAGTATTCAAGGTTCTGGGGGTGGTTGTCCCAGTTGCGCCATCTACCAGCCCAGCTTCCTGACAACGATCTTTCTTTGGTGGGGGAACGTTTTCATGAACGGCTGCTTCTGTGTCCTCCTGAAGGTCTTCAGTATTCAGGGTTCTGGGGGCGGTTGGCCCAGTTGCCCCATCTACCAGCCCAGCTTCCTGACAACGTTTGCTTGCCATATTTCTTCAACCTGCAAATCATTTGGGGGAGATGGGTTGAAGTTATGTGTGTCATCACATATTTCATGTCTTCTCTAAAAACAGAGCAGAATCTCTACTGGCTCGAGTCGGTATCAACAATCGACGTTTGGAAATGGAGGTTGACACAGATGCCGCTGTTTCGCTCATCAGCCGAGCTGCTTTCAACAACCTGTGGCGTGAACCTCACCGACCCAAATTGCACCAGACGTCCCATTGGCTCTCTACCTACACCGGTGAACAGATCAAACCATGTGGAACTTGTGAGGTCAACGTGACTTAAGGCAATCGTAAGTTCAACCTACCCCTGATCGTCATCCCAGGTGATGGACCATCATTACTTGGTAAGAACTGGTTGGAGGTAATTGAATCAACTGGAACTATACCACTATACAGTTCCTCAATACAAGTCGTCTATTCCCTTGTAAGAAATGGTGTATTATTATCATCATTGGTTTACGAGTTATCAAGTGACCACTATATTCGTCGTGTGTGCATGTGTCTGTGTGTCTGTCTGTCCGCAGCATAACTACCCGATGATATTATCCGATATTGATGAAACTTGGGTGGGAGGTTGATATCATGATCTCGTTGTGTCCTCGGGAAGTCCTTGGATGTCACCTGTTGTGCTGGTCAAAAATAAAGATGGGACCACGCGTTTCTGCGTGGACTATCGCCAGCTAAACAACATGACACTCAAAGACTCATATCCCCTGAGCAGACTTACCCAGCCATACAAGTGCAGTGGGCAGCTTGCACTACTCCGTCACTGTTTGTGGCTAGCCATGGGCGATGTGAAGGGTCATTAGCCCGCTGTGATGGACGTACATCAGCTTTCAAGATAATCAACCCTGTTGCAGACTTGACATGATGTACTGTCTGCACGAAGCCAGCAGTGAAGTGCCGATGGGCCTCCAATGACTTATAAGCCTATTGCTGTAAGCTATATAAAGTTGTTGCTGTATATAGGTTGTATAGCTGTTGCTATAAGCTGCCCACTGTACTTGCATGGCTGGGTAAGTTTAAATATAAACTATTACTTTTAACTTCAGTTTGTAGCGGTTACCGCTGGGTGTACACAATCGCCTTGCACCTGCCAGGACGTGGCCAGGGCGCAATCGCCATGCCGGGCTCGTCCGGACGGGCCCGGACGCGCCTCTCCCGGGCATGCCCGAACTCGCTGTTCCCGGGCTCGCCCGAACCTCCCGGGCACGCCCGGTCTCGTCTTTCCCGGGCATGCCCGCTCTCGCCTTTCCAGGGCTCGCCCAGAGCGTCCGGGCATGCCCGCTCTCGACTTGCCAGGCCTCGTCCAGCACGCCCGGGCAGGTCCAGACTCGCCTTTCCAGGGCTCGCCCAGAGCGTCCGGGCATGCCCGCTCTCGACTTGCCAGGCCTCGTCCAGCACGCCCGGGCAGGTCCAGACTCGCCTTTCCAGGGCTCGCCCAGAGCGTCCGGGCATGCCCGCTCTCGCCTTTCCAGGGCTCGTCCAGGACGCCCGGGCATGCCCGCTCTCGACTTGCCAGGCCTCGTCCAGCACGCCCGGGCAGGTCCAGACTCGCCTTTCCAGGACTCGCCCTTGACACCCGGGCATGCCCGGTCTCGCTTTTCCCGGGCAAACGCTCCAGCATAAATGTGTATATATATTGCTGCCCGATAAACGGGCGTTTCAGAGTACCCGAGTTTGATATGTGTAATAAAGCAACTCGGACGAATTTCCGTCTTTGGTCGCGTCAATTCTTTCGACTCGCGTTGGAGCACAGCTCCTTCAAGTTAGTATTTTCATTACATCACAGCTACCGTACTGAAAATATAAGTAAGGCCGTTATAAGTAAGATATATATTGTAATATAAAATATAAGTAAGATATATATTGTAATATAAAATATAAATAAGATATATATTGTAATATAAAATATAAGTAAGATATATATTGTAATATAAAATATAAGTAAGATATATATTGTAATATAAAATATAAGTAAGATATATATTGTAATATAAAATATAAGTAAGATATATATTGTAATATAAAATATAAGTAAGATATATATTGTAATATAAAATATAAGTAAGATATATATTGTAATATAAAATATAAGTAAGATATATATTGTAATATAAAATATAAGTAAGATATATATTGTAATATAAAATATAAGTAAGATATATATTGTAATATAAAATATAAGTAAGATATATATTGTAATATAAAATATAAGTAAGATATATATTGTAATATAAAATATAAGTAAGATATATATTGTAATATAAAATATAAGTAAGATATATATTGTAATATAAAATATAAGTAAGATATATATTGTAATATAAAATATAAGTAAGATATATATTGTAATATAAAATATAAGTAAGATATATATTGTAATATAAAATATAAGTAAGATATTGTTGTGAATATGAGAATGGTTTTTTTTTATTTTGTGGTGGTGGTAAAATGTTGTAAAAGGTTGTTGTAAAAGGTTGTTGTAAAATATCACCCCTCCTCCCTCCGTTGTGGTTGTATAAAGGTCAAAGGGCGTTCCCGTAGTTAGTCCATAAAAAAACATACATGCAGGACACGATATATCTTTTCTTTTGATAGTTATCTCTTATTCTGTGTTTTAGGATAAGGCTGTGTCTCCCATTAATTAGAAGTACTCCATTGCACCAGTGAAAGAGAATAGACCCCCTTTCCTTCCCATCCCCAAGAATCTCCCTTTCCATCCCCTCCAAAACCTCCATTTCCATATTACATCCCCTCTCGTCACCGCTGAGCCCTCGATTGCCCATATTACCTCCGATCCAATAACCACCATTGACCACGAGGCTCGGGTCGGAGAAGAAAGGCGTGTCGCACCTCGTCAGAGGGGAGGAGGGGCGCGCCGCCCGTCGTCATCCAGGGCGGAGCCCGAGGGTCGCGCGACCAACCAGGGCCGCGGTGAGTGACCCGGTAGGCGTGCCCTCGGAGTCGGCGGCTTGATTTCGCTGGAGGTGATAAAAGCGACTGTAAGGGACTGCTTTAGGAGAGAGGCCTTGGAGATGAGCATGAGATGAGAAGAGAAGAGAAGAAGAAAGAGAGTTGCAAGGAGTTGGTCACAGTCGGTTGCCAGAGAGAGAAGTCGGTGGTGAGAAGTGAGAGAGGCAAGAAAGAGTTGAGGGTTGAGGGACCAGACCAGTGAGACAAGTCCTGGGAACGCAGCGGACGGAGGCCGCCGCAGCCGCGACACCCCACCGCCAAAGGGGGGCCTGAACGGCGGTTCGGAGCAGGGCCGAAACGGAACGGCGGCTGCTGAACGCGCCGGTTGTGCTGCAAGACCCCCCCTTGGACCTTTCCTCTCCCGCCAGCCATCCACCTTCTGCCATCCCTGGCATTCCCCGTGTGAGTCGTCTTTGTTTGTTCTGTCCTGGGTAATAAGTTAAGTCTGTAGATAAGCTAAATTTGCACTGTGTCACCTGCGTCTTGTACTTGTAAATAAACTGAATTGCTTTTTGTTGCTTGTGTGTAAATAGTAGGAATAAATTTAGTAGTATTTCCAACCTGTTTGTCTTCATTTTCCTCGTTGCATTGCGTCGTTTTCGTCTTTTCCCTCATTGAGCAGCTGGGGTGCGATACGGCCAAAGTCTGGGTGAATCGGGTGAGTTTTGTTAGGTCGCGGTTCTAAACCACCGCTCGGTCTATAACATCTAACCGCGATCTATAACAATTGGTGTCAGGAGTGGGATTCGAACCTGGGACTAAATTTATTTAGCCCAAATTTTGGACACCAATTGTGTTAGTACTATAACAATTGGTGTCGGGGAGTGAGATCGACCCGGAGCGCGCTTCACGCGCTCAAAATTATAAAGTACGAAATTTGTTTTGTTTAAAGGAAGAGCCCGAATTTTGAAATCGCGCCATGGCTGTCCAAGGCGACGGGATGCCGGTGGGAGAGATAGAGGGGTTAGAAGTAACCCAGGACTTCGGGGAAGAAAGGGAGGAGGAAAATGGCAATGTGGTTGCGGGAATTTCAGGTGCACAAAATGGCGCTCTAGCGCACGTGATTACGGCGGCGCCACATTTAGCCACGCCCATGGTCGCGGTAATCGAACCGGAGATGCCAGTGGATTCGAACCTTTTTTTCCTGCAAATGAGGGCCCTTATAGACCAAATGGTGGGAATGAGAGCTGATAGTGAGCGGTTGGGAAACCGGATGGATGCTCAGAGTGAGCAATTGGGGGTAATGGGGAACCGGATGGAGGCTCATAGTGAGCAAATCGAAGCAACAATAAACGGAATGAGGGCCGATAGGAAGGAAAGGGAGCAGAGGGACAGAGACCGCAAGTTGGGCGAAAGGGTCCCAGGGGTGCACAAGGAAGTAACGCGGGTCGAAAAGCGCTGGTTGAGCGAAGCGGAGGAAAGCACGGGTACAATGACGGGGGTAGAAATCGCGACACGGGGTTTTGAAAAGCCGGCGACCGATGAGGTAGAGGGAATTTTATTAAAGCCAACGGTCGCCGAGGAGAATAAAGAAAAAGCAGAAGTGGGCATTGAAATTGAAGAGATGACGGAGGTAGCCCGGGAATTGCAGGGAGAAATGGATAATGTACAAAGTCTGTGTTCAAATCATGATGAGGTGCTCACTAACCAAATAAAAAGTTTGCAGGTGGCAGAGGAAGTGCGACGAGGTACGGAGGTGAGTGGCAATGTACATGATGTGAGGGGAGATTCAGTCGGCTTGGGGATTGGTTTGGATCCGGGTGTTCGTGAAAGGCCGTTGGTGAAGTGTGTGACAGGTCAGGTGTGCGAAAAAAGAGGTGTGCGAGAATGTCCGACCATGGGGTGTGTGAGGAAAAAGTGCACGCCGAGGAGTGAGTGTGCCGTCAGGAGTGAGCCGGTCGAAGCGCGTGTGCGAGGGGGTACATGGAAGCGCGGTGTGGTGAGTGTTACAGAGGATGTAACGAGAAAGTGTACGTCTGTGGTGAGTGTTACGGAGGAAGTAACGAGAGAGTGTACACCTGTGGTGAGTGTTATGGAGGAAGTAACGAGAGAGTGTACACCTGTGGTGAGTGTTATGGAGGAAGTAACGAGAGAGTGTACACCTGTGGTGAGTGTTACGGAGGAAGTAACGAGAGAGTGTACACCTGTGGTGAGTGTTACGGAGGAAGTAACGAGAGAGTGTACACCTGTGGTGAGTGTTACGGAGGAAGTAACGAGAGAGTGTACACCTGTGGTGAGTGTTACGGAGGACGTAACGGAGGAGAGGTGTGGACCGAAGTGTGCGCAAGAGGTGTGGTGTGTAACAGAGAGAGCGTTGGTGGAATGTACGGACGGCGTTGGAACGCCAGGTTTTGTGAGGGTGAAAGAGGTAGCGTATGCTTGTAAGCATGCAAGTAAAGCATCGACGTTAACCGGGTTAGTGGTTAGAGCAACGGATAGCCGATGCGAGCACTCGGGGCGTGGGGTGCTTTGTTGGGTGCGAGGCCCGGCGCAGGTCGATGCTGCGTCGCTTCTCTTCGAAGCGTCGTTGCCGATTCGGGCTTGGCCCCGCCCCGCACGGTCGAGACCGGGCTTTGTCGGGCGAGGCGACCGGTCCGGTTCAAGGGCGAGTGGGAGGAGGCGGAACGGTGCCCCCTCGTGGGGACGGGGTTCCGACCGGGGGAGATGGAGCCATCGGGCCCGGGACCGCAAGGTGCCGCGCCGAGATGGTGCGTGGAATCTCGGTCCAACCAAACCACCTCCCTTGAACCGAAAGCCGGACGGATTCAACCTGCAGGCAACCAAACCACCCGAATTCATTGCTCGGCTTTACGAAGCCGAGTTTTAATGATGTCATGACGCACCGAGGCTAGGATATAGCGGACTGTGATGATGGTGATCGTGATAGTGATAGTGTTTTGGACCCAAAATTAGAGAAAAACAAAATTTGATGATTGGCAAAGGATTGGCAGTAATGATTGGCAGATGATGGGCAGTAAATGGAAAATTTTTGAATTGTTGGATTTGGACGAGCGAAATTGGTAGTGAGAGACCCCCGATGTGGTGGGATGGCAAATCCACCATCCCTCACAGGTGGGGCAAAGGAGCAATAGCTTATGGGGTGTATGGCAGTGAAAACTAGCCCGGGTGGGTTAGGATATGGTGTGTAGGGATATAGCGAGGATTGACATTAGGTGACGTTAAGTTTAGTTAGTGACTGATACCTGTAGTGGGGACGCAGGTAGATTAGTGTGGATTATAATGACGTGGGAGCGCAATAGTTTAAAGGGACGACTGGGAAGCGCAAGTTTCAGAGGGGAGAAGTTAGCTGAGATGATGCCGTGTGTGTGAGGATTGAACAGGTGAGAATGGAACAGGTGTGATTGCACAGGTGTGCAACTGAACAGGTGTGTGGAGCAGTGTATGAGTGAGTGATGGTGATGTGTGTTGCGTTGACCAACTGGTCCAGAAAGAGGAGGAGGGTGCAGGTGGCACCAGGTGAGATTGCACAGGTGTGCAACGACAGGTGAATGAAAGACAGATGTATGGAATAAATGGTATGGAGGATTGGAATGGATGGTCGTGGAGTGAGTATGGTGGAAATTGTGGAGTGGAGTGGATGGTACGAAGGTGTGAATGGGGGAAGAGTGGACCCCCATCACGGATACCCGGGGCGGGTAGTGTAAGTGTTAGGTAGAGGGTACAGGTAAATTGTGGTTTGGATATTGGCATCTGTGGTGCGGGTGACAGAATGGTATGTGGATGGGTGCGTTGGTGTTGTGGAAATGGCTGGGCGTGTAGCCTGTTAGTGTGTGTAGTTGTTTGGGCACTCCACCACTGTGAGGATGTCGGCCAGGTGAGGCTGCAGGTGGGCTCTGGGAGCCGGTAGTAGTTGTTGTGGATGGGGCCCGAGGATCCGGAGGACGGACCCGGGTAGCCCAGTGCCAGAGGGCACCATGGGGTGACAGAGCCAGGAGAGGGGCTGCCCCCAGTTAGATAGGTTAGGGTGAGGAGCTAGGTAAGCTCGGGTGGCAACTACAGTGGTGGAGGTGTGCAGGTGGGTAGACCTGTTGGGAGAGCTACACGTCGCGGCCCAGAAATTGTGCGAGGGCACCGGGAGATGAATCGGGGGAGTGAGACCCCAAATTGAGAAGCACCACAGTTTGGTCAATGGGGATTGGTTGTTAGAACCCATAGTGTAAGAGGGCCAATGGTTTGGCCGGAGAAAGACCCCGGGTAGTGTAAAGTGTGTTAAAGTCATTTAGAGGATAGTTAGGATGAAGGATCTCCTCGCACCATCTGCACCCACTCACCGGAGGTGACAGGTACTCCACACCATGCCATGTTTTGATTATTTTTTATGATGCAAATGTTTGGAATGTGAGACACATCATGACGTGGGTGTGACATTGTGCTTTGATGTTCCATCTCTACCTCCTTATGAGGATTGATGATGAATTGATGATGGCAAATTTTGAAGTAGAGGGATTGTGGAGACGAATTTGATATAGGGGAAATATGGGGAAGACGTGACAGTAGTGACGAATTGGTAATGTGTAGGTTTTGTACATATGGGGTAAGGGCAAGGGTGGGCTAGGTAACAGGGGGGTGACGTACGGTAGGGACGAGCTTTCTCACTTCGCCCTCCGTACGCATTTCGCCTTGCATTGCCTTTTTGATGTGTACCCTTGAGACCTTACCCCTCGATCATCTGTCTTGTCCCCCTTTTTGTCTCCCACATGAGGACCTGAGCGCCGTTGGGCGCCGAGGGGAGCGTGCGTGGGTCGGCCATTGTGCGCCCGAAATTCCCAGAACCAGCTGTCTGCATCGATGCACCACATTATGGACCACATGCCTGTGGCCGAGCACCACTTATGGACCCCATGGGTTGGGGCATGGCCCCTCTGCTGGAACTGGCCATGAGGGCCCGAAATCTTGCTGGCGGACCTTGGCCACAGGGCACCGATGCCCCACAGGTGAACCACACTAGTCGGCCCTGTGGGCCATAAATAAAATAAATAAGAAGGACACATTGGGCACACTTTATTGGAAATAGGCCGCCAGTAAGCAAAGCAAAATGAAAATGACAACATCTGGAAGACAAATAATAATCACCAGCAGAGGGAGCCGAAGAGCAAGAGACACCTGCAGGGTTAGGGGTTGTTGATTTTATTTTTATTGAACATTCATTGAACAATGGTGACTGCACCGATTGGTGCTTGGGTGTGTATTGGTGCGTTTTTGGGTGCTTTAATGGTGCATTGATGCAGAGCAGACTGTCCTCCCCCCAGAAAGAACAATTACAGGTCCTGGGTTAGTTTTGTAAATAAAATTAGCGTCAGTGTAAATAATGCTCCCCACCGTCATTGTATAGTTTGAAGACCATTCCGCAATTCGGTTAACTGTGGGCGTAAGTCTGTTAGGCAGGGTGCAATGGAGCAGCGGGACACATTTATTTATGTTTTAAAACTGTCACACTCAGGGTCAGGTTAAAAGTAGAGGGAACTACACCTACATGCCACACTAAGGTAAAAGTAATAGGCCCGGGACGTGCCTAAGGGGAGGAGGGTGCAGTGTTGTGAATATGAGAATGGTTTTTTTTTATTTTGTGGTGGTGGTAAAATGTTGTAAAAGGTTGTTGTAAAAGGTTGTTGTAAAATATCACCCCTCCTCCCTCCGTTGTGGTTGTATAAAGGTCAAAGGGCGTTCCCGTAGTTAGTCCATAAAAAAACATACATGCAGGACACGATATATCTTTTCTTTTGATAGTTATCTCTTATTCTGTGTTTTAGGATAAGGCTGTGTCTCCCATGAATTAGAAGTATTCCATTGCACCAGTGAAAGAGAATAGACCCCCTTTCCTTCCCATCCCCAAGAATCTCCCTTTCCATCCCCTCCAAAACCTCCATTTCCATATTACATCCCCTCTCGTCACCGCTGAGCCCTCGATTGCCCATATTACCTCCGATCCAATAACCACCATTGACCACGAGGCTCGGGTCGGAGAAGAAAGGCGTGTCGCACCTCGTCAGAGGGGAGGAGGGGCGCGCCGCCCGTCGTCATCCAGGGCGGAGCCCGAGGGTCGCGCGACCAACCAGGGCCGCGGTGAGTGACCCGGTAGGCGTGCCCTCGGAGTCGGCGGCTTCATTTCGCTGGAGGTGATAAAAGCGACTGTAAGGGACTGCTTTAGGAGAGAGGCCTTGGAGATGAGCATGAGATGAGAAGAGAAGAGAAGAAGAAAGAGAGTTGCAAGGAGTTGGTCACAGTCGGTTGCCAGAGAGAGAAGTCGGTGGTGAGAAGTGAGAGAGGCAAGAAAGAGTTGAGGGTTGAGGGACCAGACCAGTGAGACAAGTCCTGGGAACGCAGCGGACGGAGGCCGCCGCAGCCGTGACACCCCACCGCCAAAGGGGGGCCTGAACGGCGGTTCGGAGCAGGGCCGAAACGGAACGGCGGCTGCTGAACGCGCCGGTTGTGCTGCAAGACCCCCCCTTGGACCTTTCCTCTCCCGCCAGCCATCCACCTTCTGCCATCCCTGGCATTCCCCGTGTGAGTCATCTTTGTTTGTTCTGTCCTGGGTAATAAGTTAAGTCTGTAGATAAGCTAAATTTGCACTGTGTCACCTGCGTCTTGTACTTGTAAATAAACTGAATTGCTTTTTGTTGCTTGTGTGTAAATAGTAGGAATAAATTTAGTAGTATTTCCAACCTGTTTGTCTTCATTTTCCTCTTTGCATTGCGTCGTTTTCGTCTTTTCCCTCATTGAGCAGCTGGGGTGCGATACGGCCAAAGTCTGGGTGAATCGGGTGAGTTTTGTTAGGTCGCGGTTCTAAACCACCGCTCGGTCTATAACATCTAACCGCGATCTATAACAATATATATTGTAATATAAAATATAAGTAAGATATATATTGTAATATAAAATATAAGTAAGATATATATTGTAATATAAAATATAAGTAAGATATATATTGTAATATAAAATATAAGTAAGATATATATTGTAATATAAAATATAAGTAAGATATATATTGGCCGTTAGGGTAAATATTTATACATCACCAAAAACAAATTTTCAGCCGTTAGTTTTCATGACGTCACGGCTCGCTTAATTGCAATTATCTCCAGAATACCTTGTCCAAATTTGACCAAATACAAGGTAGGTTGTCCACTGTTAACATGCGGACATTTTAAGACCGGTTTGAACGCTGAGACCCTGCTGGTTCTCGAGATAGCCGTTATCCTCGCAAAGTCGTAACAGGGCGAATCTTGATAGATGTATTGAAGGTCCGGACCTGGCACTGGCTTGGTTGCAGGGCCTGCTTAGATCAGTCACATGGAGAAGGACATAAACTGAGGAAAAAGGCCATGCCAAATAATCAAAGCCAGTGCCAGGTTTGTGGTGAGGCATGTTGCAAAGAACATACTGTTCACTTCTGTCTGGCATGCTATGCAAAACAAAACTAACTGAAAGAAAAAGGAAGAAAATTGGACTTCATGCTGAAAAAGGGACTTTCAGGATTATCAATTGTCAGGTGTCTCTTACATTTTGTAAACAATAACAATCTCGATTTGATTATGATATTGATCGAATTTGCACATCTCTTCATACATAAATTACAGTACGCCAAGTTCAAATGATTACATGTATGCCAGTCAAGATGGCATACATGTATACTTATTAGTTATTACCAGATAAAGAAATGTTCGCCATCTTTTCCATCTACAATTTTAGGGTACAGTACAGTCCATGATTTGCATAAATTAGATCGAGTTAGACTTTGAAGATACAAGGGTACAGTTGTTTGTTCCTGTCATTCAATATTGTTTTCAGTCATTTAGTAGTCAGATCATATCAATGCAAAAGTTGAATTTTCCTGATAATTTTACTAATTAGTATTCATTACACTGTCTGTTTGATATATGATGTGACCCAAGAACAGTTATGCATATGATTTGCATAAATTGAATATGTGATTACATGTAGTAGACTGTGAACATCCAAATATAAACTTTTTGTAACTGTCATTCAATACTGTTTTCAATCATGTAACAGTCAGATCTCGTTATCAATGCAAAAGTGGCATTTTGTATACTTTGTGCTAATTAATTTTCATGACACTGTCTGTATGATATATTATGTGACCTGAGAACAGTTATGCATATGATTTGCATAAATGTTATGTTATCATCAGTAGACTTTCAACACCCAAATATAACTGCCATTCTTTATTGCTTTTGAGCATGCGGATTCATGTCACATCTAATAAATTACTGTGAAACATTCAACTTTCTTGTTGCTAATGAATATTCATTTGTCTCTAATTTGCATAATCATTTCCCACATTTCAATCATAAATTGTCAAAACATACACTAAACATCACCTTTCTTCAATTTACAACTAGAAAAAAGATTTCTGCCCTGACGTGGTAATCAAAATGTGAAAATTCAGAATTTCAAGAAATATTTGCATATTTGCATAATTAATTACAATTATAAATATGAAATTTCAATACATGTCATTAATTTGACTAAGCTATCTTTTAGATTATATGACAAGCTACAAACATGCCAAATTTGATTGCATTTCCTCCATAAATGGGGGGAAAACTGAAAAAAATGAGAATTCCTTGAAAGAATTTGCATATTTACATCATTAATTAGACAAATTAAGAATAACAATAGATATCATAAATTTGACTATGCATTCTTGTAAAATACATGATGGGACACAGACACGCCAAGTTTGGACACATTCGGTCGATAAATGGCCGAGATCTGAGGGGGGGCCAAATTAGCCCCCCCCCCCGGGCTATGCAGTTTCAAAATAGCCCGGGGTATTGAGGGTTAAGCAAAGCCAAGGTTAAAAGGGTTGGGTTTAGGCTTTTGTTGTGATTAGCATTCACTTCTGTTACTTGTGGCGACATTTCAATCAGTACCAAATATTAAATAAGTCCACGAACACACTCCAATCTGTAGAAAACATACCTGTAGTCCTTCGCTGGATTCCGTGCTCCAAGAACGCCGTTGCCTAGTAACCACTTTGCACCTTTTCAGTTTGTTTGCAACGAAGGCGAAAATAAGAAATTATTTTTGAGTCTAATAGTTGATTTTGAATTATGTATTTCAATATCTATTACAATATTTTTTGATTCATCATCTTTATCTTTCATAAGACGGGAAATTTCAGAAGATATTTGAGAAATTTAATGTGGTTTATTCTTCAGATTACAACAGTGATAATACACCGCCTAATGGAGCACCAGTGTTCAACATTGATAAACTACCATCCACCTTCGCCTGTTGAGGACGGTTAAGTAAAATTCATGTATCACGTGATTTTGCAAACACAACCTATTCCCCCCTCTTCCCCAAAGGTTAAACATTACAGTCTCTGTAATAATTTGGTTTCAGAATTCCCAACGGATATCAAAGTTTGCGGCCTATCATCATTCCAGCCGGGACATGCTGTGTTAGAGCATGTGGTGTTGAGAGGTAAGTCTCAAGGTTCAAACTGCATATTTGAATGTCTTTCCGTCTGTCAATTGAGCGGCGAGAATTTCCTTGATCACACCTTTCTACTCCACCGTTGCATTGTGGGTTATATCGGGCTGTGCGAGGATGCTCTGTCGAGTCTATCCCGATATGCTCCAATAATGTTTCAAACTCATATGAGACACATTCCGGGCCGTTGTCGGTGATAATAACGTAGGGCAGTCCCCATCGAGCAAAGAGCTTGCTGAGAATGTTGATGATACCTGTCGAAGTCACAACGGGGTTCCAGAATTTCTGGCCACTTCAAATGTAGGTCATGCTCTACAAGGAATCTGGTTGTTGGGAGCAACGCTTACTTCCCCAAAGATGTCGACCTGAATCTGGCTCCACGGTTTGTCGGAGCAGTTTTTTTTTTTTAGGATACAACATCGAGGCTCGTGTAAGAACTAACATTAATGACAAAAAAAACGGACACAAAAGACAAAATAAAGGGAACGGGAGACCAACCAGATTGGGGAGAGGGGAAAGCACACAAGTACAACATTTGAGAGTCAGTGACATCGGGAGATCTGTGGGAGGGAGAGGGCTTGGGGGGAGGAGGCGTGGGATGGGGGTGGGGGGTGTGGGAGGTAAGAAAAACACATGGACACAGCTCGGACTTCCAGGAAAGAAGTTGGTATTTCATAAAAGTGGATCTGGGGTGAATTAACAGGGGTAGAAAAGAACAAGGTTTTGGATGGGGGAAGATAAGAGATGTTGTTGAACAGCTGTTTTAAAGACCTGGAGGGAGGAGTGTGATTGAAGAGAGTGAGGGAGTTTGTTCCAGAGGTGGGAGAAAAGAGGAATGAAGGAGTGAAGATGAGCAGATAGTCTTGATTTTGGTAGTTTCACCAGAAGAGGGCTGCTGGCTGATCTTGTGCAACCTGTAAGAGTATTTGGGGGACAGAGCACAGGCAGGGCTGGTGGGGGGGGGGGGGGGCTAGGCCAGAGAGGAGTCGGTAGAAGACAGAAAGACCACCAACCTGCCTGCGGTGAGTGAGTGAAAGGCCCTCACAATCAGCTTCATTGCGGGAGATTTCAAAGATTCTGAAAGCTTTGCTTTCAACAGCGTGAAGCCGAGCTAGGTGTGAGGCAGGAGCACCGGCCCAGAGGGGAGAGCAGTATTCCATTGACAAACTTGTACTGGTTTCGAAGATTTCTCACTTACTGCACATGCTTCACAGTCCCTGATGTGCTCTTCATACAATGGTCAATACCTGGCCACCACACCAAATCTCTATATCGCTGTTTTGTCCACACGATGTCTGAGTGACCCTCATGAGCCCTCTTCTCCCCTCCCCCCCCCCCCCCCCCCCCCCCGCCCGGCAATGCCAGGTACTTCTGCTAGTATTCAAAACGTTCCTCTGAAGAGTACTGGGAATTAAAGCACGTAACCCTCTGGACACACAGCAGCCGTTGGACACATAAAGGTCATCCTTGAGTCTGAAGTACGGTTCAATATCGGACGTTGGTGTTCGGCAATCCATCCGTCTTGGAGGAAATGGCAGACTTCCTTTAGAGTTGGGTGCTCTGTTGAAGCTTTCTGCAACTCGGCTGCTGTCACAAAGTTGTCCAAGGGTATTTCCATAATATGTGAGTCTTCACTAGTTGTTGGTATATCTGGGTTACTTGCTGCAGCAAGTCTACTGAGCATATCAGCAACCTGATTCTTGGAACATGCCACATACTGGACATCAAAGATGTATTGATGGAGTCGATCAGACTATCTGTAGATGCGCAGTGACTTGTGACCAGATTCTGTCGTAGCAAGTAATGTCGCGAGAGCTTGGTGATCGGTCCATAGTGTGAATTTCCTCCTGAAGAGAAACACATTCCAGTGCTCACATGCAAATAGACATGGAAGGGCTTCTCATTCACCTGTAGAGTACCTTCCTTCAGTCTCGGACAGTTTTTGATGCATAAGCACCAGGTCTTCCTCTCCGTTTGACACTTGAGAAAGTACAGCACTCAAGGCATTTCCTGAAGCATCAGTGGTGATGATCGTTGGTGCATTGGGGTCTAAGTGCACAAGGATTGGGGCACTTGTAATCTTTCTTTTCAAACTCTGAAAGGCTTGAGTCTGTTCGTTGGTCCATTTCCACAGGACGTCTTTACTGAAATAACATGCACAGTGGTTCAGTCACATCAGCATCGTTTTCTACAAACTAGAGGTAGAAGTTTGTTGCACCTAGGAACGAGGCAAGCTCTGATGGATTTTTTGGCTCCGGAAGACCATTTATGGCCTGAACATTGGAGTTAAGTGGAGGAACGCCTACTGAAGAGACATGGTAGCCAAATAAATCAATCTCGTCCCGGTGAAGTGGCGTATTTGTCATGGTTAAGAGTAATATAATTTTACTATTGGTTAGTGTAGTCATCGCCGCGTTAAGCCTCTGGTCATGTTCTGATGTATTGTAACCATGTATGACAATGTCGTGGAGAAGGTGAATGCATCCCTTGAATCTGGACCAAACTGTTGCCAGGTCTGTGGCGATCCTGAAACAATCCATCATGGGTTACCGAGGCTGTCAGGTATTTGCTGCTTACTGCCATCGGGACTTGAAGATAGCTCCGTCGCATATCTAGCTTTGTAAACACTGTCGAGAGTGGTGGAACTCTGCTGACAGTTCTTCAATGGCTGGTAGCGGATACTTATCCAGGATTATCGCCTTATTTACGGATTTAAGGTCCACACACAGTCGAATCTTACCAGATTTCTGATATGCCATAACCAGGTTTGAGATCCATGGCCATGAATCCACAGGTTCAATGATTCCTTGTCCCTGTAGACATTTCAGTTTAGCTGAAACATCCTCTCCGACAGAGAACAGAGGTTGTCGGAGACATTGTGACACCGGTCTCACTGTGGGATCAACTCTCAGTTTGTGCGTAACATTTTTAATTTTCCCCAAAACAACTCGTTACAGATGGGAATGATCTAATGACTCAATGTCTTGAATTGGTGTACAATCCATCTGGATTTTAAATCCGAGTTGATCGAAAAGATTTACGCCCATAAGACTTGATCCACTTTTGGTGACGTAGAATGGAAAACTGGTAACTTTTATTGAATCACACTTAACTGGTAAATCCACTATTCCTGTAACTGCAATTTCTGTCTTATCATATGTTGACAATTTGTGGTTAGATTTGCAAAGGGGATAATTTGTGAAATGCTTGCTCTACATTAATTCATTCAGCAATTCATTGAGAATATAAACTTTTACTCCAATATTTATAATACATTGTCACTAGTGTCTCAGACAGGTGAACACAGCACGCTTTGAACGGTGTTGTTGTTCCGTTTACACAGTTAATGGAGAAAATTAGTGTTTCTGAGTTTTCTGAATCGTCAATCTGTCTGACACATCCTTTTCCCAAAGTGATTTTTTTACCAAAAAAAATTCTGCCAAATGGCAGGGTACTTTGCATTCCTTGTTTGGTGTGTCGTATATCCACAGTTCCCACAAACTGGACTATTGGACTGGGTGCGAGTTAAATCTCCCCTTTTAAAAATCCATACTGTCCTTTATTTTTGACCGTCTGGACATTTACCATAGCGTCCTGTGGTCTTTTCCTGCACACCTGTGTTTTCAGTTTTCTGTAGGGATTCACACTCATTAATAGCAAGCTCGATATGAGTGGCCAATGTACAAGCCCTCTCTAATGTCAGTGTATCCGGTTCCATTAAAAGATGCCCACGTACTCTGGGAATGGATGCTTTCTCTATCAACTCGAATTTATCGAATGAACTCGTTCATGAAAGCTCCAAAATTACACGTAGCAACCAGTTCATGTAATGCAGCAATGTACTCCTGATTGGTCTCCTCTGATCTCTGCCCCCGCTGACGGAATCTTTACCTTTCCATCATGGTGTTTTCATGGTGCGTACAAGTGTTCTGTGTGTTCGAAGGTTTTTAATCAGTTATCAAATTTAAATAGACAAACTGATTCACACGGGGGAGAAACCTTGCAAGTGTTCTGTGTGTTCGAAGGTTTTTAATCAGTTATCAAATTTAAATAGACACAAACCGATTCACACGGGGGGAGAAACCTTACAAGTTACAAGTCCGCAAGCCATGCATGGAGATTTCCATGGATACCATAGGAGGAGAGTTTGGTGAGCAGAGCTGGGTGCCTGACCGTATCGAAGGCACATGATATGTCAAGGGAGACGGCTCTGATTTCCTGTTTGGCATTGAGGACCTCCATCCATTTTTGAGACAGCAGAAGCAGCATGTCCAGAGTAGAATGACCTGGTCTGAATCCAAATTGATGATCGGAGATCAAGCCATTGGAGAGGAGGAAGGATTTGATATCCGAAGCAATGATGGATTCCATGACTTTGCTGATAATTGGGAGCAGGCTGATTGGTCTGGAGTTGCAAGGATCTGTTTTTGCACCTTTTTTGTGTAAAGTGGTAATGTTTGCTGATTTCCAAGATGCTGGCAGATGACCTTGAGCAAAAGAGAGGGTGAAAAGAACAGAGAGAGGGTGAGATAGAGCGGCAGAGCAGGATTTTAGGACCCGTGGGCTGATGCCGTCTGGTTCAGTTGCAGAATCAGAGTCGAGGTTTGACAAAAACTCCTCCACCTTGTCAGGAGAGAAGGACACAGAGTCCAGGAGGAGTTGGGTTCGACTGGGTAAGGTGGGAACAGAGAGAGATGGGTTTGGGACACAAGATTTTCAGGCAAACACAGAGTTGAGGCATTCGGCTTTGTCACGTGCGGTGTCAACTGTGTAGCCATTTGAGGTAAGGGAGGGGATGGAGGGGGAACAAACACCAGAAACGGATTTGACCAGACGCCACCAGGACTTGGAGGAAGGAGACAGGTTTGAGAGTTCATTCTTGAGTGTGGAGAGATAGTGCTTCCTGGCATGTGCCTTGGCATGGTGCATGTGCGAAAGGCATGTAAGATGTCAGTCTTACCGGGATGAAGTCATTGCCTGTTCTGCTTAGCAGTTTGGGGAGCACCGTGTGTGGTGCCTTTTGCGTTACCAGGATGTGAGGGGGGAAAAATAGTTACGAGGATGTGAGGAGCTTTTGCGTTACCTGGATGTAAGGAGGTGGAAACAATGGTGAGGTGATGTGATTTGAGAAGTTGCGTTCGGATCCGGGTGTCGGGAAATAAGGGTTTAAGAATGGGTGCTGGAAAATGGCGGTCAATTCAAGTGCTGCAGGTGTCGGTACATTAGACTTTGGAAATGAGGTTCGATTACGGAGAGGAAAAATGAGGGTTTGGGAAAGAGGAAGAGAACAATGGGGAAGGTTCGAACCACAATCACAATGCTATCTCCCTTTCCCCTGGTACGAGGATGGGTAACCTAACGAAGCAATCACTGTGGAAATATCTGAACTCCTTGGTTATTTTATGTGTGGGACATAACTCCGTGGGGTCTTTTCTAAATCTGAAACATATCGATTGCACATTCACTTGTCTGTCCGCCCATCTTTACCAAATCATGGGTTTTTTATGTATTATTTTGTATATCTTTGCCCACATTATTAAATTTTACGTGATGTTTCGTGGAGGGGACATTATTTTGTCAATTGTTGAAATGGAGAATGCATATGATATCCGGTTTAGCATATTTGTACTCAGTTGTGGATGAAGAGTTCTGTTATTTTGCAGGGAACGAAATGAGAGAAACCAGATAACAAAGGAATCAAAGAGGAACGAGTCTTCATCATCCAAGAAAAAGAAAACGAATTGGTTGAAGTGTCTGCAGTAAATAATTTTATTTTCCTCCTCTTGACTTTTTAAACTTGTTTTTGGATATTTATCTACCTCAACAAATGTTGGCTTTTGCTCCCGGTTCTGCCATCAGGGTAGTTCTCCACGTCATCAGTTAAGTATTTTTCCCTTTTGTGATTTTGTCAAATCTCTGCTGTTTATTTTACTGTGTATGTATCGTGTCCACTGTGTGGTTTTAGTTAGATCTCGGTTTGTAAATCGTGCATACCTGCGTGTAATAGTCTTTTTGTTCGAGCCACGTTTGTGGCCTGGTCACTTGAGGCTTCCCTTTCTCCCTGGTGGTCGTTTGTTGTCTACTTACTTTCGTTCTTTCATTGTATTCCTTTTTCTGTCTTTCTTTTCACCACGTACTTCCCCCGAACATCTTAACCTTTGTTTAAAGGTTTTATACAAAAAAAAACAACTTAATAATAATTCCCTTCTCTCCTCGTGGCTCCTCCTCCCCCGACCGCAACCATATGTTGTCTCCCCCTGCCCATTTTCTCTCCTTCCTTCATATCTCAATCCTCTCTGGCCAATACCTTTCCAATTCTAGTTTTCACCATACTTCTTCAACCTTTCTCCTTCTTCCTCAGATCCACTTTCACCTCACCTTCAAAAAATATATATATTAACGAAGAATTTAAGAAGTAGATCCCTCCTCCTGTACTAACACAATTGCTGATACACCTTCCTGTTCCTTCGTTCTCTGCTCACCTGGCTATCAATCTCCTATTCTGTTCCTCGTTCTGAACGTGTTCTGGAATCCTTCATCCCCCTTCGCCTTCATGCCCTCACTTCAGGGAATTTCCCAGATAGTTTTCACGTTTTGTTTTAAAATGTTTAAACTTTCCCCTGCAGTGTTTTACTCTGTTGTATGTTTTAACAATGTTGTATGTTATTTTCTTCTTCCTCTTCAAAAGGCTTTCTTCAATTTGCTCATCAAATCTCTCCTTTTCAAAACAAAATTCAATCTCTTTCAGTTTTTCCTTTTTACATTCTCTGCACTCTGCTGCATTCCACCCTCCCCTCCCCTAATGTTTTCAAACGGATCTCTGACTTGAAAATCACAAGAAACTCATTTTGCAATAAATGTTCGTTTTCCATTAATCGTCCAACACTTTCTAAAATCCCAACTCACCTCTGAAACTCCCCCCGAACTTCTCCCCTCCTAAACTCCCACCTCCTGAACTCCCACCTCACCCCTCTTCTTCACAACTCTGCCTTCCCCCTCCTCTTCAAAACGTACCCTCCCTTCTCCCCTTCAAATCTCCCCACCCTCCTTTTTTCTTCAATTCTTCCATCTCACCCCTCCTCCTCAAAGCTGCCTCCTCCCCGCTTCCTCACCCTTCCAACTCATACGTCCACCTCCTCCAACCTTCTATCTCACACTGCTCCCTCCCCCCTCAAACAATGCCTCACTGTGCCTCATCCCACCACCATCAAACCTTTTGGCCTCCTCATCCTCCCTTTCTCCTATGTCTTCTGCAATCTCTGACACACGATCAACAGCTCTCCCTACTTCCTCCACTTCCCCGTCTTACCCTACCCCTCCCCTCCCCTGTCCTGTATCCGATGCTCCCCCTCCCTCTTCCTTAACGGCGTGGACCTCAAACATCCGGGGCCTTCGCTCAAACCTGATTGATCTATCCATGCAGGTTGCTTCTGACAAACCAGACTTAATCTGCTTCCTAAAAACTTTCCTCCTTCAAGATGTCTCTGATTCCTTTGTATCTCTCCCTGGTTACTCCCTCCTCCAGTATGATAGACCTGAGCCTCGTCCTGGTGGTGGGATTGCTATCTTCATCAAAAACTGTCTTCCTCACTCTCCTTGCACTGCCCTCTCTCCACCTCACCCCCAAGGGTACCTCTGGCTATGGCTTTCCCTCCGCTCCCACCTTTTGTTCATATCTGTGTTGTACCGTCCACCAAACAGTGATGACTCCATTTACATCTCGCTGTCTGACAACATGAACCAACTTCTATCCACTCATCCCAACTCTCGCTTCCTCATATGTGGCGACTTCAACTGTCATCATGCCAACTGGCTGAGTGTGGGTACATCTCGCAGCAGTCATGGCACCTCAGCAAAAGCCTTCTGTGACTCATTGGGACGAACACAATGTGTGAATTTCCTGACCTGGATCTCAGTCAACGTAGCATCTTCTCTTCTAGACTTGGTTATGACTAACTTCCCTGCAAATGTCTGCTGTTCTTCATCGGCTCCAATTGATTCATCAGATCATTTGCTTGTTAAAGTGGACATCTCTCTGGCCTTTCTCAGAGAGCCGACTCAGCGTCGACGAGTCTGGCATTTCACTCAGACCGACCAGCACGATCTTCAAGCAGCCATCAATCATCTGGACTGGTCTCCCATCTCTACTGCCTCTGACATCAACTCTTCCTGGGAATTCTTCCAAAGTAAATTGCTCTCTCTCATGCACAGATTTATCCCATCTCCTCTTCAGTTGTCATACCCTTCCTACTGTCCAGAGTACACATAATTTTGTGGTGAGGCAGTTGTCCTGAAACAACTTGCCTTTGCCTCTTGGAAGGCTAATCCAACTGAAGCCAATCTCCCTTCCTTTCACAAAGCTCGGAACAAGTGTGTGTCTACCGACAGGAGAGCCAGGAAACGATATCTCTCCACTCTCAAGACTGAAATCTCAAACCTGTCTCCCTCCTCCAAATCCTGGTGGTGTCTGGTCAAATCTGTTTCTGGTGTTTGTTCCCCCTCCATCCCCTCCCTTATCTCAAATGGCTACACAGTTAACACTGCACGTGAAAAATCCAAATGCCTCAACTCTGTGTTTGCCTCAAAAGCTTGTGACCCAAACCCATCTCTCTCTGTACACACCTTACCCAGTCAAACCCAGCTGCTCCTGGACTCTGTGTCCTTCCCTCCTGACAAGGTGGAGAAGTTTCTCTCAAGCCTCGACTCGACCAGACGGCATCAGCCCATGGGTTCTAAAATCCTGTTCAGCTGCTCTATCTCACCTTCTCTCTGCTCTCTTCACCTTCTGTTTTGCTCCATGTCATTTGCCATCTCCTTGGAAAATGGCCAACATTACGGCTTTACACAAAAAGGTGCAAAAACAGATCCTTGCAACTATAGACCCTTCAGCTTGCTCCCAATCATCAGCAAGGTCATGGAATCCATCATTGCTTCTGATATTAAATCCTTACTTTTCTCCAATGGCTTGATCTCGGATCATCAATTTGGATTCAGACCAGCTCAATCTACTCTGGACATGCTGCCTCTGCTGTCTCAACAATGGATGGAGGTCCTCAATGCGCAACAATAAATCAGAGCTGTCTCCCTTGACATATCTTGTGCGTTTGATATGGTCTGGCACCCTGCCCTGCTCACCCAACTCTCCTCCTGTGGTATCTATGGAAACCTCCACACATGGCTTGCCAACTTCCTCTCTGGTCGAAGTCAATGTGTGGCCCTGAATGGAATTCTCCCGAACACTAATCTCCCTTTCTTGTTCAGGCTGGAGTTCCCCAAGGCAGTGTTCTGGCACCTGTGCTCTTTCTGGTCTTCATTAATGATCTCTCCGACTCTCTGGAAAATCCTCTCTTTCTCCTTGCTGATGACTCAACTCTCTGCCGCTCCTCTGCCGCTCCGATCTGAGGGTATCTCAACCCTCAGATCGGCAGGCTGCAGTCTCTTCATTCTCTGCAGACCTGGATAAAATCACAAACTTGTCAAACAAGTGGAAAATGTCTTTCAATCCTTTACAAATCTAACACTCTCACGATGTCTCTCTGAAAAGACCATCTGGACAACCCTCCCATTTACTTTCTCAGCAATCCTCTCAAAGAAGTTCTGTCACTCAAGCTTTTTGGACTACCTGTCTGCCATGATCTTTCCTTCGAAAACCACATTTCCAAGCTGGCCTCCAAAGTCAGTCGCCGACTGGGCATCCTCCGTCGTGCGAATTCCTTCCTGGACACTTCTGAGATCTTCACCACATACAAAGGTTTCATCCGCAGCTCAATAGAATACTTCTCTCCCCTCTGGCCTGGTGCTTCTGTTTCTGCCTCCCATCGAGCCCGGCATCACACGTTTGAAACCAAAGCATTCAGAATCATTGCTATCTCCTGCGATGAAGCTGATTCTGAGGGCCTTTCACTCGCTCACAGCAGGCAGGTTGGTGGTCTTTCTGTCTACTACCGACTCCTCTCCGGCCTAGCTCTCCCTGCTCTGTCCCCAAAATATTCCTGCAGGTCGCACAAGATCTGTCAGCAACCCTCTTCTGGTGAAACTGCCAAAATCAAGACTCTGCTCACCTTCACTCTTTCGTTCTCCTTTTCTCCCGCCTCTGGAACAAACCCACACTCTCTCTTCAATCCCTCTCGCCCCTCCAGGTATTTTAAACAGCTTTTCACCACCATCTCTTATCTTCCCCCATCCAAAACCTTCATCTTTGCTACTCTTACGGATTCCGGATTTAGGTGAATTACTATTCAGGTCATTGCTTATTAATGTTTATTAACGCACAGGTTGTAAACCTGGTGCGTTATAGCGTTTGCCTGGGAATTTCTGTCGCTCCAAAAGTGAAGCACGTTTCTGTCGCTCCAAAAGTGAAGCACGTTTCTGTCGCTCAGATGTGTAAACATGACGTCATCAAATCTATATTTAGGCTAACCATGGGCTACCCCTTTGGCTGGTACGCGGCCGCTCGCTAGTACATAATATAGGATATATTTGTTATATGTTATGTTATAGGATATATAGGATATATGTTATATGATATAGGATATATATAGGATAGGTTATAGGATATATATGTTATAGGATAGGAATATAGGACCCAAATGACCCAGAGGACCCAAATGACCCAGAGGACCCAAATGACCCAGAGGACCCAAATGACCCAGAGGACCCAAATGACCCAGAGGACCCAAATGACCCAGAGGACCCAAATGACCCAGAGGACCCAAATGACCCAGAGGACCCAAATGACCCAGAGGACCCAAATGACCCAGAGGACCCAAATGACCCAGAGGACCCAAATGACCCAGAGGACCCAAATGACCCAGAGGACCCAAATGACCCAGAGGACCCAAATGACCCAGAGGACCCAAATGACCCAGAGGACCCAAATGACCCAGATGACCCAGAGGACCCAAATGACCCAGAGGACACAAATGACCCAGAGGACCCAAATGACCCAGAGGACCCAAATGACCCAGAGGACCCAAATGACCCAGAGGACCCAAATGACCCAAATGACCCAGAGGACCCAAATGACCCAGAGGACCCAAATGACCCAGAGGACCCAAATGACCCAGAGGACCCAAATGACCCAGAGGACCCAAATGACCCAGAGGACCCAAATGACCCAGAGGACCCAAATGACCCAGAGGACCCAAATGACCCAGAGGACCCAAATGACCCAGAGGACCCAAATGACCCAGAGGACCCAAATGACCCAGAGGACCCAAATGACCCAGAGGACCCAAATGACCCAGAGGACCCAAATGACCCAGAGGACCCAAATGACCCAGAGGACCCAAAGGACCCAAATGACCCAGAGGACCCAAATGACCCAGAGGACCCAAATGACCCAGAGGACCCAAATGACCCAGAGGACCCAAATGACCCAGAGGACCCAAATGACCCAGAGGACCCAGAGGACCCAAATGACCCAGAGGACCCAAATGACCCAAATGACCCAGAGGACCCAAATGACCCAGAGGACCCAAATGACCCAGAGGACCCAAATGACCCAGAGGACCCAAATGACCCAGAGGACCCAAATGACCCAGAGGACCCAAATGACCCAGAGGACCCAAATGACCCAGAGGACCCAAATGACCCAGAGGACCCAGAGGACCCAAATGACCCAGAGGACCCAAATGACCCAGAGGACCCAAATGACCCAAATGACCCAGAGGACCCAAATGACCCAGAGGACGCAAATGACCCAGAGGACCCAAATGACCCAGAGGACCCAAATGACCCAGAGGACCCAAATGACCCAAATGACCCAGAGGACCCAAATGACCCAGAGGACCCAAATGACCCTCTGGGTCAATAAAAGTTGAAACTGGGCAAATGTCAATGAAAATTTGCCAGACCCAGACCAGAAAATGACCCAGAGGACCCAAATGCCCAGAGGACCCAGAGGACCCTGTGAATGTGAATGAATGTGAACATAATGTGAATACTAGTAGCAATTTTACAAAAACCATGGCATAATTTCAAATCTTGACCCGAGATGATAATTATGCTACATCATAATTTCCATGTGCCAACCTGGGCGGAATCCAAGTGGATTCACTTGACTTGTTCTATTAAAGGTTGTTGTGGTTAAATGGTTAGAGGCGCTCCTGATAACAGGAGACCGGAAACGGGATGGTGAACCGGAAGAAGAAAAAAAAGACACGAGGTCCTGGGGAAGCGGCTATCTTCTTCTTCCTCGCCCAGCTCCGACGCGAGCGGTGTCGATATTGATTAGCGTGGGGAACGCTGAGTTTGAAAAGCCCGACTGGCGAGAGGAGTTACCTGCGCGGGGTGATTGCCTGTTACGTGTCAGGTTGCCGTGGCTTCCTGGAAGGAACCAAGCGTCCGGCCCTGTTCGCCTCGACGCCTCCGAGGGCGTGTACGAGTCGCACCTTGGGCCTCGCGCGCTTTGCTTTGCCCGCTTTGCTTTGCAAGGAGGTGTGCGCTGCAGCAGCTGTTCCCGGTACGTGACGTGCACGTTTGGAGCACGTCAGCCAGGGGTCCGTTCAACCGCCCGTGTGCGGAGAAGTCGACCTTCACCTTGGTCTGGATGGGCCCAGAGACATTGTGAGGGACAGTGACTATTGAGGGGTCGTGAGTGGAGAAAGGGGGGAAATATATGAGATGGCCATCTTAGTAATATTGTTGATTGATTGTTGATTGTTGTTGATGGATTGAGAATATATTATTAATTCATCCAGATCCTTGGTGTGGGGTTGCTTATTGACCTGAATTGTTTGTGTCTTTCATATTGATTGCATTACGAAAGGATATAAATCATATATCTTTCTGGCGGGGTCCTCCCACGGTCCGGGGGTCACCAAGACCAGGTAGTTACCGGGAGGACCACGTAACAGCTACCCCCATTAATACACCCCAAATCCACCTTTTTCAATCTCCGACTTCATTCCTGAAATTCCTAGTAGTGGCCACTTGTTTTATACCGTGTACCCCTTCCCACCTCCCCCAGCCCCCTCCCTTCCACAGATCTACTGACGTCCCTGTTCTCTACCGTTGTTATGCTTGTGTGCTTTCCTCTCTCTCCCCCTCTTGTCACCCACTCCCTTTATTGTATGCTTTATGTATCCATGCATGTTTTAGTGTATCATGTGTCACCTCTTGCACGAGCTTCGATTCTGTATACAACAAAAAAAATACAGGTGGTGCACCACCCATCTCATGTCACCCTCCACCCTTTCCTCAACATTTTTTCTTTCCCCATGAACCCTCTTTTCATTATACCCTCCACTTCCAATGTCCTGTGTTTACCCCCCCCCCCCCCTGCTCCCCCCCTCTCTCTCTATCTCCCTCCCCTCTTCCTGTTCATTCTTTCCCCTACTTGTGTACAACTGTGGCCCTCTATCACCTTTCTCTTTCATTTGACCGTTGATTTTACAAGCAAATTTTTAGCTCACCTGGAACGAAGTTCCGGGGAGCTTATGCGATGGCTTGTCATCAGTCCGTCAGTCCGTCCGTTCATCGGCACTTGCAATTTCTTCTGTGAAACCGCTGAAGGGAGTGTGACCAAATTTGGCACAAATGATATTTGTTATGTTGTGACTAAAGATTGTTCAGGGCATGAAAAAAATATGGGTCGAAGGCAGTCTACCGGGAGTCAAAGTGGATCCACGTTTGACCCCTCCAAAATATGAATTTGCTTTTTCCTCTGAAACTACTGTTACGTGTTCCTCCCCGACCTCCTGGTCTCGGTATACCTCCGAAACCCGAGAGGAGCCATGGCAGAAAAATATGTTATTCCGTGTCAAAATCAATATTGAAAGCACACCAATGGTTATCAACAAACAAAGAATGTATTAAAAATCACACAGGAATAACGATACAACAATGGTAGAAATCAACAATACAATCAACACATCTTAAGATGGTACCATCCGCTAAGGTAAGATAACTCACTGCGCTCCCAGTGCATGAAAAATAACACTCCTCAATGTCTCTATAACTCAAAGGTGATCCCGGCGAAGAGGCGATGAGGCGAGTAATGGGGTGTAGGCAAAGCGTGGACAGTCCCGTGGTCCAAACCCACAGCAAACTGGCGGCGAAAAAGGAAATCCCAAAGGCGCGATCCAGACGTGCACATTCACAGTTCAATCGGCGAACCGCAACGTAATCTTCAAATGCCGCTTTTGCACACACACATCCCTGGCCAACGACCGGAGTGTGAGACAAGCTGGGGCGGCAAAACCTTTTTCAGTGAACGACGCGCGAGGTTCATGATGGCCGACGGCTCTTACGTGAGTCGAAGCGACCTGGTGGGGAATTTTTCGAAACCTCAATGCCTACACCTGACTACGCAGGTTTCTCAATTCTACAGCAACAGCACCGATCGCAGGAAATTCCTTTCAAGGACTCAAGGTTCACTCGCGACGTTCGCTCGATCACGCTCGCTACAGAGCTTCAAGACACGCGTCTTGTCCGACTTTTTCTCCTCACGCCTCTTCTTCTTCTTCTCCATCGTCATCTTCCGGTTCTCGATCCGGCTTCCTGTCCCTTTTTTACCATGAGTGCTTTTAACCTTTTAACCACAATAGCCATTTCCCTTAAACAACAATAACCATAATACCTAGAACTAGAAATGTCTCAAGTGGATGAAAACCACAACCACGGATGGGCCGAATCCATAACACTAACCCCCTCAAGAAAGAAAGTTTGAACACTGCGAAAACTTTCTTTACAGGCAAACTCTTTAAACAAACAAAAGTATACTCACACCCAAAACTACCAATCAACCTATGGCTGATCGACTCACGTGAGCAACAATAACTAATATTCCTCAGAAGAAAGCAACAAAACTTCCAAACAACCTCCAGGAATTTTCAAATTTAGTTCACTCTGGATAAAGCATCGGCAACGACATTGTCCGTGCCCTTTACATTCTCAATTTCCAAGTTGAACTCCTGCAAAGACAAACTCCATCTCATCAACCTCTGATTTTTATTTTTCATTTTTTGAGTGAAGGTCAAGGGGTTGTGATCAGTGAAGACTTTTACCTCTGAATTCTCTTGCACCCTGACTACAGGCACGACAGGTGAGACAGGAACAATTTTTTTCACAGGCTTCCTCATAATATTTCTTCAGTCGGTTGACATGACACAGCTGCCGCTTTTTCCGTCGGTCGGGAGTTGTCACCACGTAATCTGTTTCATTAACCCTCCTTTCGATTGCATAGGGACCAAAATACCTCACCTGCAGTGGCTGACCTGGAACAGGAAGCAACACTAACACCCGGTCCTCAGGACTGAAATTTCTTATCTGAGATTTATTGTCATGTCTCACTTTCATTTTATCCTGTGTCACTTTCAAGTTTCTTCTCGCAACTTCACAAGCCTTTGCAAATCTGTGCCTAACCGTTGACACATACTCTACCACGGTTGACTGCGACTCCTCCTGTAGCCACTGTTCTTTCACCAATTTCAATGGTCCTCGAACGGTGTGTCCAAACACAAGTTCAAAAGGACTGAATCCCAATGACTCCTGAACAGATTCCCTCGTAGCAAACAACAATAAGGGTATTCCCTCATCCCAATCCTTGTCACATTCAAAACATTACGTTCTGATCATATTCTTCAATGTCTGGTGAAACCTTTCCAAGGCCCCTTGGCTCTCGGGATGGTAAGTACTTGATCTTACTTGCTCCACTCCCAACAGGTGTACCACTTGCTGAAAAAGCGTTGACATGAAATTTGAACCCTGATCAGACTGGATGACCTTAGGTAGGCCAACCAAAGTGAAAAATGTAATCAAGGCCTTCGCAATAACTGCCGCAGTAATTTTCCTAAGAGGCACTGCTTCTGGGAACCTCGTGGAAGCGCACATGATGGTCAGCAGATATTGATGTCCAGCCTTAGTTTTAGGTTATGGGCCTACACAGTCAATAATGACACGGCTGAATGGCTCTTCAAAAGCTGGAATTGGTTTTAAAGGTGCAGAAGGAACTTTCTGATTAGGTTTTCCCACCAGCTGGCAAGAATGTCAGGATTTACAGAACTCCGCCACATCACGTCGCAATCCTGGCCAGTAAAAATGTATCAAAATTCTGTCACATGTCTTGTTCACTCCAAGGTGCCCGGCCAAAGGTGTCTCATGTGCCAAACTCAATATCTCCTTCCGGTACGGCGGTGGCACCACAATTTGGTAATGAACTTTCCACTCGTCATTTGCTGGTACCTCCATTCCTCCACCAAGGTGGTCTCCATTTTCTCATGATGATTTCCCCTTTCATGAAGTAACCAACAGGTACCTTCATAGCCTCTTCCTCTGTAATGGCTTTACCAATCAAACTCTGGAGCTCTGAATCTCTGTGTTGTTCTTCAACAAGTCCCTTTCGAACAAGCACCGTTTGTTCAGCCTCGTTCCCAGATGTATCCGACGGACACTCTATTTTCTCTTTTGGTCCAGATGCCACCTTTTCCTTAGGTTCCTTGATGTCACTCCCTTTCGTATTCTCTTCCAGACTTTTCCTCCAATATCTCTAAGGAACCCAAATCCACATCACCTTCCTTCCTTCTTCTCTTCAGAGCACTCTACCCATAGCACGAGTCACTGCACAGGATAGAAAGATACCCGGAATCTCCTGCTCTAACTGTGCGGTGTTATTTTCCATACTGGGCTTTTCAACCAACATCGGATTACCAGAACCTCGACCCCTGGCCAAATCATTCCCGATAATAAAAGAAATTCCCTCTACAGGAAGAGTGGCTTGTTACCCCACAGTGACCGGTCCTGACACCAACCCAGACCTTAAATGGATTACATGAAGAGGAGCTTTAACATAGCCACCAACCCCCTGTAAGAGAACACTAACCCCCATTGCCATCTTCTCCGACAATGGCAAAATGCCCTCAAGCATCAAAGATTGATGTGCTCCTGTGTCCCTCAATACCCTAACTGGTGTTACGGATTCATCACTTCCGTTGTTGTGGTTTTCATCCACTTGAAACATTTCTGGTTCCATGTATTATTATTATGGTGGTTTGAAGGAAATGACGGTTATTGTTGTCAAAAGGTAAAAAGGTTAAGGTTTTTAAATGAAACCGGAACCGGACGACGACGAAGCGGAAGGAGAGAAAAAAGGGCGGAGCGAAAGAGTCGGAGAAGAAGCTGGTTGCTTTGCGGTGTGGATCAAACGTTGTCGAGCAAGAGTCACGTACTTTGGGTTTCCTGGGAAAAAGGAATTCCTGCGATAAAGTTGTTATCGCTGTGACTGATCATCCTGCGTGTCAGGTTTGGCGTTAGATTCCGAAGAATCATCGCCGGGTCCTTGCAACTCGAGGACGAGCCGTCGGCCATTTTGACTCATGCGCTTCACGCTGGGAAGTGGTCTTGTGCTGTGTGCAGGAAGGGTGTCAGAGTTCAATGTGCAATGTGCACTGAGTGGGTTCATTAAAAATGTAGTGGTCTGAGAGGGTCATTAACCAGTGTGGCAGCTACATTCAAATGTAAGGTGTGCACAGAGGGAGCTACAGATGGAGGAAATGTTGAGTTGGATCTTGGAGACGGCGTGAAGCTGGAAGGTGTGAAAACATTTTGCTACCTCGGAGACATGCTGGATGGAGAAGGTGGATCAGACTCGGCAACGGTTGCTAGAGTGAGATGTGCATGGAAGAAGTTTCGGGAACTGAGTGGCGTGCTGACGAGGAGGGGAGTGTCGTTGAAGCTGAAGGGAAAGGTGTATGCTGCATGTGTGAGAAGTGTTATGATTTATGGGAGTGAGACATGGGTAATGAACGAAGAGCAGCAACGAAGGCTGGAAAGGGTGGAAATGCGAATGGTTCGGTGGATGTGTGGAGTATCGTTGAGAGAGAGGAAGACAAATGATGAATTGCGAAAAGCGATGGGAATAGAGCCTGTGATTGATGCTGTGAAGAGGAACAGGTTGAGATGGTTTGGTCATGTGTTGAGGAAGGATGAAAGTGACTGTTGAGAAGAGTGATGGAAATGAATGTAGAAGGAAGTAGAAGACGGGGAAGACCGAGAAAGACTTGGCTAAAGATGGTGGAAGAAGAAATGCGGGCAAGGGGGTTAACAAGGAGAGATGCAGAAAATAGGGCAAAATGGAGAAGATTGTCATGGGGACCGCAAGGCTAACCCCCGCTCTAGCAGGGAAAATGGCCTTTAAAATGCATGTTGTTGTTGTTGTTGTTGTTGTATGCGTCCCGAATAAAATTACAACGCTTGAAAACTATGGTCTCGTGTCAATGAGACCTGCAAGAGAAACTTCTGCAGACAGCTGCAAAAAGCAACCTTAAAAAAATTCCCCACTTGTGTATGCAAGTTTATGAGCTAATTACATATACTAGGGCATGCCCGTACTATATATACCAGGGCATGCCCGTACTATATCTATATCTAAAATTATATCCCCCCCCCTCTATTTACATGAAATGGTTTGGTCCATGAAATGTTTTGGTCCATTCGAAACGCCAAAGCGAACGGCGAACGCTTTACATGAAATGGTTTGGTCCATGAAATGTTTTGGTCCATTCGCAACGCCAAAGCGAACGGCGAACGGCTTGCGAGTACAGTGACAATCCCCCCCCTCTATTTACATGAAATGGTTTTAATTAGTTTTAAAACATAGTTTAACGCCAACATAGCGGCAACATAGTTTGCCAACGTGAAATAAATGAATACGCTCTCAAATGTGCCGTCCGAGGCAGAGTGTGTTCGCCACGTTCGGCACACGCGATAGCTCGCTGCTCTCTGATTGGTTGAATCGTTTTTTGGACATAGCTCGGTAAGTAATTGTCCGATTAATATGAAACCTTGAAAAGGCACATCCTCGGGTCCCCAGCAATATACCTGGCAAGTTTCAAGTATATCGGACCGGTAGTTGTCGAGAAACAGCGGTCGCATACACACACACACACACACACAGACAGAGATTAGTGGAATTATAGATAGATATCTAAAATTATATCCCCCCCCTCTATTTACATGAAATGGTTTGGTCCAAAGCGAACGGCTTGCGAGTACGGTGACAATCCCCCCCCCCCCCCTCTATTTACATGAAATGGTTTGGTCCAAAGCGAACGGCTTGCGGAGTTTAAATTATATCCCCCCCCTCTATTTACATGAAATGGTTTGGTCCAAAGCGAACGGCTTGCGAGTACGGTGACAATCCCCCCCCCTCTATTTACATGCAATGGTTTGGTCCAAAGCGAACGGCTTGCGGAGTTTGGTAAAGAAATCGCCATAGCTCGGTAACTACTTGTCCGATTAATATGAAACCTTGAAAAGGCACATCCTCGGGTCCCCAGCAATATACCTGGCAAGTTGCAAGTATATCGGACCCGTGGTTGTCGAGAAACAGCGGTCACAGACAAACACACAGACACACACACAGACACACAGAGATTACTGGAATTATAGATAGACTAGGGCATTGCCCGTACTATATCGATATCTAAAATTATATCCCCCCCCTCTATTTACATGAAATGGTTTGGTCCAAAGCGAACGGCTTGCGAGTCCGGTGACAATCCCCCCCCCTCTATTTACATGCAATGGTTTGGTCCAAAGCGAACGGCTTCCGGAGTTTGGTAAAGAAATCGCCATCGCGTGCACAAACGCGCAGGAAAGCGAATGAATCGCAAATTCGGTTTTATTAGTTTTAAAACATAGTTTAACGCCAACATAGTTTGCAAACGTGAAATAAATGAATACGCTCTCAAATGTGCCATCCGAGGCAGAGTGTGTCCTCCACGTTCGGCACACGCGATCGTTCGCTGCTCTCTGATTGGTTGAATCGTTTTTTGGACATAGCTCGGTAAGTAATTGTCCGATTAATATGAAACCTTGAAAAGGCACATCCTCGGGTCCCCAGCAATATACCTGGCAAGTTAAAAGTATATCGGACCCGTGGTTGTCGAGAAACAGCGGTCACAGACAAACAGACGTACAAACGTACAGAGATTACTGGAATTATAGATAGATAATAATGAAAAAAACCAACATATAATGAGAAGTCAAAAGCAGCTGTCAAGATACGCGAATATGAAGATTTAAAATAGCATCACGTGCCTTGTGCTCAGGAAATAAGATGAAATGTAACTCAGAAAAGCCGCAGCCGTGAGATGTGGGGACAAGTCACAACCGAAGAGATTTGAACCAAGACAAATGCTAACGGTTCGAAACTCCTCAAAGTTCTTCCAGCAGCCTTCTCCTATTCTCCACACGTATCCAGGGCAGCTAAAGAGTCACCAATTCATGATGGATTGGCGGTTGAGGGTCATGAAGTACACCTGACTGCTTCCTCCAGAACGGACAGACACAAAGAAAACCTGTATGGGCGAGGGTGAAGAATGATAAGTTGGAGTTGGAAGAGCTTCATTGTCACCACTTCACGTGTTTTTATTCATCTGGCAATGATATAACAATTTCAAATAAACAAATAAATAACAGATGAGGGGTGCACATATATTCGGCCTGACAAGATGAACTGGAGGTGAGCACACCCACCTCTAAGCCATTGAGCCTGGATTTGAATCTCAGCCCAGCTATAAACTGTCATCCTGGTGTCTCGCAGGCAGGGCAAAGCATCCTTGTGTGTATATCCCTCGGATGGACGTTGAACGGGAGTCCCGTCTGCAGGGATTATCCTGGAGGATTTTGGCAATGGGAGATAAAAAAAATGTTCAAAACAATGTACAAACAAAAATGCTGTGTACAAAACAATGAGATTTTTTCCAAACACGATGGGATTATACAAAATTGTTTTGAGATAAAATTTTACTCGCGCTCGTCAAATCATTATTCTCGGGGTATTAATTAAAAATAAATATGGTCAAGAAAACAAAGACTTGTGTGTTTCTTGGCATCCAGCCGCTGGCACAAAACAACCAGCATCCATTGCTTGGCTTTACGAAGCCGGGCTTTGGACAGGGATTGGCGCACCGAGAGGTATTAGTGAGTCGACTGGGTGATGAGGTTAGTGTTTTGGACCCAAAATTAGAGAAAAACAAAATTTGATGATTGGCAAAGGATTGGCAGTAGTGATTGGCAGATGATGGGCAGTGATTGGCCAAACTTTTGATTTGTTGAAATTTGATGTGCAAAATTGGTAGTGAGCGATGGGCCCGATGGGTAAGGGGGGCATCCCTGCCACCCTTCCCATAAGTGGGGGCAAAGGAGCACTAGATTATGGGGTGTATGGCAGTGAAAACTAGCCCGGGTGGGTTAGGATATGGTGTGTAGGGATCTAGCGAAGATTGACATTAGGTGACGTTAAGTTTAGTTAGTGACTGATACCTGTAGTGGGGACGCAGGTAGATAAGTGTGGATGATAATGACGTGGGAGCGCAATAGTTTAAAGGGACGACTGGGAAGCGCAAGTTTCAGAGGGGAGTAGTTAGCTGAGATGATGCCGTGTGTGTGAGGATGGAACAGGTGTGATTGCACAGGTGTGCAACTGGACAGGTGTGATTGCACAGGTGTGCAACTGGACAGGTGAGTGGAGCAGTGTGTGAGTAGTAAGTGTGTGGATCAGCGCGAATGCGCTTGGGGAGAGAAGGGTGCAGGTGACACCAGGTGTGAGAGCACAGGTGTGCAGGTACAGGTGTGTGGAGAGAGTTGGAGTAAGTGGTACGGAGTGGTGTGCATGGTGCGAAGGTGTGGATGGGGGAAGAGTGGACCCCTTTCACGAGTACCCGGGGCGGGTAGTGTAAGTGTTAGGTAGAGGGTACAGGTAAATTGTGGATGGATATTGGCATCTGTGGTGCGGTTGCAGAATGGTGTTGTGAATGGGTGCATTAGTGTTGTGGAAATGGCTGGGCGTGTAGCCTGTTAGTGTGTGTAGTTGGTTGGGCACTCCACCACTGTGAGGATGTAGGCCAGGTGAGGCCGCAGGTGGGCTCTGGGAGCCGGTAGAGTTGTGGATGGGGCCCGAGGATCCGGAGGATGGACCCGGGTAGCCCAGTGCCAGAGAGGGCACCGAGTGGGGAGAGTGCCAGAGGGCCTTCCCCAGGTAGTTAGGTTAGGGTGAGGAGCAGGTAAGCTCAGAGGCAACTGCAGTGGTGGAGGTGTGCAGGTGGGTAGACCCACTGGGAGAGGTACACGCCACAGCCCAGAAATTGTGCGAGGGCACCGAGAGATGAATCGGGGGAGTGAGACCCCAAATTGAAAAGCACCACAGTTTGGCCAATGGGAATTGGTTTTTAGAACCCATAGTGTAAGAGGGCCAATGGTTTTGCAGGAGAAAGACCCCGGGTAGTGTAAAGTTGTTAAAGTCATTTAGGAAATAGTTAGGATTGATGAACCTGTCGCACCATACGCAGCCACTTACCTGTGGTGATGATGATGACTCCACACCTGTGTTTTCTTTGTTCTGTTGCAGGAAGTAAGGACTACTGTTGGATTTGTGAGACGCATCACGACGTGGATGAGACATTGGGGTGATTCCATCTCTCCCTCCCTAGGAGGGACTGATGATGAATTGGAGATGGCAAATTTTGATGTTGAGTTGAAAATGGCAAATTTGATTGGTTAGGAGGGAGAGAAGACGAATTTGGTATATGGGAGGAACGGGGAAGACAGTAGGGATGTTTGTTGATTTGTAAAATAGATGTTTATGGGTAGTGTTGTGTTTTGTGGATACAGTAAGGGGTAAGGGAGGGGCCATGTAGGTTACCTGGTGGGGGGGGGGAGCGTACGATAGGAACGTACCTGTCTCACCTGGTTCCCATGTGCCCCCAGTGTGCATCATCTTACATTGCGTGCACTTTTGCGCCCTTACCACCTTACTCACTTGTCTGCTTCTTTTGTCTCCCACCTCCGAGGATCTGGCTTCGGGGTAGAGAGAGAGGAGAGAGAGGTGCTGGCTTCGCAGTTGTGGGCCTGCACTTTCGCTGCTTGCTGCTTGGATCGATACACCATATGGACCGCAATGTTTGTGGCCACCCACAATGGACCGCAGTTCTTTTGCGGCCAAGCACCACCCGTGGATGGACCTATGGGTCAACGTGGCACCTATGCCAAACAGGTGAACCACTAACAGTTGGCCCCCTGACGGCCACAATATAGAAATGGACGCGGGTGGCGCCTTTCTTTATTTTTGAAAGAATTAAGAAGGCCAAGTGCACCACACGAAGGCAAGACCAGCGGCAGAACATCGGCCGGCTGCGACACCACACCATGATTTATAAACACTTTATTGGTGCACCGGATGGTGCTCACTGTGTGATGGGGTGGTGCTTGATGCTTGGAAAGGGTGCTCTGCACGTTATTAAAGGCCGTAGGCCACAGAGCACTCGTGGGTTGGTGTATCGATGCTTGCATGCGTGCTCTCTCTGTGCATAACATCTGCATGTGTTCCTCCAAAAACAGGTCCTGGATCGTAGTGTAAATATCAGCGTAGTCTTGTAAATAATGCTCCCTACCGGCTGTATGTTTAGTTTGAGAATTCTTTCCGGATTCGGTTATCCTGTGGGTGTGTTTCTGTGAGGAGAAGGGTGCAACGTCGCAGGGGGACATATTTACTCATTTGTGAATATCTGTAAAACTGTCGCACTCAGGGTAGAGTTAATAGTAGAGGGAACTACATTGCGTGCCACACTAAAGTAGGTAAAAATTTATCGGGTCGGGACGCCCCGAGGGTAGAGAAGGGTGCAATGTTGCGAATATGGAATTTGGCCTCCATATCCGCTTGTAAATATTCCCCTATTTCCCCAATATTCCCCAACTATCCCCAATCCCCCATTCCCTAGTCCCATTGTCTGTAAACAACAATCTGTAGAACCGACCTTCCCCTTTTTCCCCCATTAAATGTCGTGCCCAGGTCCACCGCACCACACGTAGACAACTTTCGGACATCTTGCTAGTTATTCTTAGTCTATGTCAGTTAAGGACTCGTTTCCATTAATTATGACTCTTCGTTGCACCAGAATGTGATTATATGGCACCAGTAGTGAGTTTAGGACCTTTCCCATACCTCCTCCCATCTTCTTCCCCAAACAACAACAATAACAACAACAATTACAACTACAACAACGACGCTCCGGACCATGCGCTCCACGGGGTTACCACGAAGGGGCTCCTTGTCAGCTCCTCGTCAAGGGCGGAGCCGGTAACCCCCCCGCACGCACCCAATGAGAAGCGACGTGCCGATTCCAGCTGGGGCGGAGCTGACGAGCCGAGGGCGTGTCACTCCCCGCCGGATATACGAAGGACTCGCCGGATGTGACGTCAGATGCGCCCCCAGCTTGAGCAGACAAGTCACCATCTCCGAGCGCTGTGACCTTCCCGCATCTCTGGACCGGACCGAGTCGATTCTGCCTCGAGCCCAGGTGCACCTGGAGCCATCGATTCTGCCTTTCC
>NC_136262.1:214111393-214126393 GCF_964187855.1 Myxine glutinosa | reverse complement strand
TATATATATATATATATATATATATATATTATATATTATATATATATATATATATATATATATATATATATTATATATTATATTTATATATATATATACACAGTATATATATATATATCAGTCACTATGCGACCTTCATATCATCAGTGGGGAACCGCCAGCAAGGTGTCCCATACAGCTGCTGCTGCACCTTGCTGGGAGCGATAAGCACCGCCTGCCACGCGGTAACGTTATTTCTGGTATCCACTCATCATATGGAGTCGACCTGGTTGCGGTTGGGAGTTACTAATAATTGTATCTGTAATCTGGTTCTCCAACCTAATGAGCGGACAACATGACGTCATCGCCATGCACGTCCGCCTTGCATAGTGACTGATATAAAAACCGAAAGGGTCACAGAGTTACAAGTGTATGGAAAGCCTCACTGCGTTGCCCTGATGAAGCCCCAACAAGGGCGAAACCAGGTCGGTAACTGTGAGTTTTGCATGCACTTGTGACAGTATCTGTATTTATAATCCGTAATGACGCACTGCTAGATGGTTCCTCTGGAACTTTGCAGGCAAGGCGGACGTGCATGGCGATGACGTCATGTTGTCCGCTCATTAGGTTGGAGAACCAGATTACATATATATATATCTGGTTTTGCACATTTGCACTTGGTTATGGATTTAAGGGTTGTGTTCTTTTTCAGGGAACCAACCATGAACAAATCTACTTGTTCAGATGATGACGGCGTGAACCATTCTTTGCCGTCAATTACAACGAAGAAACCGAATGTTTGGAAGCGTTTGAAGTAAATAATTTTATTTTCCTCCTCTTCACTTTTTAAACTTTTTTTGGATATGTCCACTGCAACAAATGTACAAGACGTTAACATTTGAATGGATATGTGTGGGAAAATGACATGCCGAGACTGGGAATCGAACCAAGATCTTCTGGAAAACTGCACCAGTGCTCTGCCATCTGAACTATCTGGGCAACCCTGACTAAGCATGGGAGCACCAACGGCCTGAACACGTGAGGATTTTCCTCCAATGGAGGGGACAAATCCATGTCCGCTATTATAAACACCATATATGGAGGAAGACCCTCATGTTCAAGCCGTTGGTGCTCCCATGGTTGGCAGCGAGTGCCCCGGAAGCATTGACGGAATGAGAGTGGCAATCATATGTGGGAAAATTGCATGCATGGTCAGGGTTGCCCAGATAGTTCAGATGGCAGAGCACTGGTACGGTTTTTCAGAGGACCTGGTTTCCATTTCCGGTCTGAAAATGTAATTTTCCCACATATGTCTATTTAATTATTTAATCCTGTTCATTAAGCTAACATTTCAATCCTTTTCAACCCAGGCAAAAGTTTACCACACACGATAAGAAGAAAAAGTGTCGTGGTGACATTCCACATGACGTGTAAGTAAGAGAAAATATCCCTTTGGAATGACCTAACACGAAACGTGCTCGCAATAGAAATGGTTTCCTTTAAGGAAATTCAAGCTCTCCCTGTCGTATCCAGATCACATTTTGCTCTTTAAATATTTTCTGTGCCATTGTTTGGGGGTTTCAGGCCTGAGAGATTCCACCGAGTTGTTTAACCTTGGTTGACATGTCTCTTGTAGAGTTGACAAATTATCGCCGGTACCCTGAACAAATGACAAATTCTTGCCAGTAAACAAAACGATTGGTCAACCGATTGGTGAAAACCTGGTGCCACACCTGTTACCACAGCCAGACTCCAAAATAAGGGAGAGTTATCTGAAGAAGAAGGTGAAGTTTATGGTTGAAAGAATGTCCATCGAGAAGTGCAAATGACAAGCGTCAGGAAGTACCTGATCTGAGGAGAGGGATGTAATACACGGAATACCATGACCTTTGACCTAGACCCAGCTTTCTGACAGTTTTTTTTTGTTTGTTTTTTTGCATAGAGAATAGAGACTCGTGGAAGAGCGAACACGTTGAACATGAAAACATGCACATACACATAAAACATACAATGAAGGGCTCGGAAGACAAGAGGGGGAGGGAGAGGAAAGCACACAAGCACAACAACAGAAGAGAACAAGGATGTCGGTAGATCTGTGGAAGGGGGATGGTTGGGGAGGAGGGAGGGGTACACGGTATAAAGCAAAATGAACACTTGGGGATTGAAAGAGGCGGACTTGGGTTGTTTCAATGGGGGCAGAAAAGAGTAAGCTTTTGGATGGGGGAAGATAAGAGATGGTGGTGAACAGCTATTGTAAAGACCTGGAGTGAGGAGAGGGATTGAAGAGAGTGTGGGAGTTTGTCCCAGAGGTGGGAGAAAAGAGGAATCAAAGAGTGAAGGTGAGCACAGAGTCTTGATTTTGGCATTTTCACCAGAAGAGGGTTGCTGGCAGATCTTGTGCGACCTGCAGGAATATTTGGGAGACAAAGCACAGACAGAGCAGGGCTGGAGAGGATTCTGTAGAAGATGGAAGGACGACCTACCTGCCTGCGGTGAGAGAGAGAAAGGCCCTCAGAATCAGCTTCATTGTTGGAGATTCCAATGATTCTGAATGCTTTGGTTTCAATCGCATGAAGTTGAGCTAGGTGGTCAGCAGGAGCACCAGCCCAGAGGGGAGAGCACTATTCCATTGAGCTGCGGATGAAAGCCTTGTATGTGGCGAAGAGCTCAGGTGCGCCCAGAAAGGACTTCACACGATGGAGGATGCCCAGTCGGTGAATCGCTTTGGAGGCCAACTTGGAAATGTGGTTTTCCCAGGAAAGATCATGGCAGATAGTGAGACCCAAAAGCTTGAGTGACAGAACTTCTTGGAGAGGATTGTTGAGAAAGTAGATGGGAGGGTTATCCAGACGGACTTTTCAGAGAGACATCGTGAGAGTGTGAGATTTGTCAGGATTGAAAGACATGTTCCACTTGTTTGACCAGTTTGTGATTTTGTGCAGGTCTGCAGAGAGTCAAGAGGAACCAAAGGCTGATCGCAGGGAACCAAAGGTGAACAAGTCTTTTTCATCGAAGACCAAGAAAAGCAGTTGTTGGAAGCGTCTGAAGTGAATAATTTTATTTTCCTCCTCTTGCCTTTTTAAACTTGTTTTTGGATATATCTACCGCAAAAAATGTGCAATAAACTGACTTTTCAATCCTTTTCAACCTAGGCAAAAGTTTACCACACACGATAAGAAGAACAAGTGTCGTGGTGACATTGCACATGACGTGTAAGTAAGAGAAAATATTCCTTTGGAATGACCTGATATGAAACGTGCTCGCAATAGAAATGGTTTCCTTTAAGGGAATTCAAGCTCTCCCTGTCGTATTTCGATAACATTTTGTGATTTAAATATTTTCTGTACCATTGTTTGGAGGTTTCAGGACTGAGGGATTCCACCGAGTTGTTGAACCTGGTTTGACATGTCTCTTGGGAAGAGTTGACATTATTGCCGGTACCCTGAACAAATGACAAATTCCTGCCAGTCAACAAAACCATTGGTCATCCGATTTGTGAAAACCTGGTGCCACACCTGTTGCCACAGCCAGACTCCAAAATAAGGGTGAGGTATCTGAAAAAGAAGATGAAGTTTAAGGTTGTAAGAATGTCCATCGAGAAGTGCAAATGACAAGCATCATGATAAATGTGAAGAGAGGGATGTGATACACAGAATACCATGACCTTTGACGGAGACCCAGCTTTCTGACATTGGATTGAACATCTCCTGATTTCATGATGCCATGCACACATTCAAGGCACCCAGTGCCAGAGGGAGCACAGCAACCCCAAAACATCATAGTGAACCTCCTCCGTGTTTGACTGCAGGGAACGTGTTCTTTCCTTTGAAGGCTTCATTTTGTTTTCTGTAAACATAGAGATGATGTGCTTTACTAAAATGCTCTAATTTGGTCTCATCTATCCACAGGACATTCTCCCAGAAGGATTTTGGCTTGTTCAGGTGTGTTTTGGAAAACTACAGTTGGGCTTTATGTCTCTCTCTCTCAGCAGTGGGGTTTTCCTGGGTCTCCCACCATGAGGACTCCTTTCATTGAGTTGGTGGCGGATGGTGCGATTTGAAACGGTCGTACCTTGTGTCTGAAGGTCAGCTTCAATCTGTTTGGCAGTTGATCGAGGTGCATTCTCCACCATTCAAACAATAATTCGCTGCAATCTTCGATCAAGTATTCTCTGGCGGCCACGTCCAGGGAAGTTGGCTACAGTGCCAAGGGCTTTCCACTTCCTGATAGCATTGTGTGTGGTGATAGCATCAAGGTCTTTGGAGATGGGCTTGCAGCTTTTTTTTTTCTTTTTTTTTTTTGTATACAGAGTCGAGGCTCGTGAAAGAGCTAACATTTATCAAACAAACAAATCGAACAAACAAGCAAACAAAGTATATAAAAAGGGGAGCGGTCAACAAGATGGGGAGAGAAGGGGAGGAAGCACACAAACACAACATTTGAGGGCAGGGACATCGGGAGATGTGTGGGAGGGAGAGTGCCTGGGGAGGGGGGGGGGGGGCAGGATAGGTAATAGGATAGCCTTGAGATTGTCCATGCTTGGCTACAATCTTGTGTCTGATCTCATCAGACAATTCTCTGTTTTTCTTTCTTTTCTTCATGCGTATTGTGGTACGCACAGTGACACAAAACAGCAGAATGACTCCTTTTCTCTGTTCAAACTGGTTGAATGAGTGGTTTTTAGCTCACTTGGAACAAAGTTCAGGGGAGCTTATGCGATGGCGTGTTGTACGTTCGTCAGTCCGTAAACACTTAAAACTTCTCTGAAACCGCTGATCGGATTGCAACCAAATTTGGCACAAATTATATTTGTTGTGTTGTGACTTAAGTTTGTTCAAGGTATTTAAAAAATCGGGGTCTAAGCGGGCTTACCGGTGTCAAAGTGGATCCAGGTTTAACCCCCCCAAAATAGGATTTTGATTTTTCCTCATGAATTACACAACATTTTGATGAAACTTGAACACAACCTTCACCACCCATGCTGCACCAAAGTTTGTTCACGGCATTAAAAATAAATCTGCCCATTTGGGGGTCTATGGAGGTGGCCCCCCAAAATAGGTATTTTCTTTCTTCTCAGAAACTACACACACAATTGTGATGAAACTTGACCACAACCTTCACCACCCATGCTGTACCAAAGTTTGGTCATGGCATTGAAAAAAATCTGCCCCATTTTGAGCATCTCTGGGGGTGGGGGGGGGGGGGTGGGGTGTGGTTGGGGGGTTGGGAGGTTGGGAGAGGGGGTTGCCCCCAAAAAAGGTATGTTTAGTCAGTGCAGTGTACTGTTTATTCTACCACGTGAGTGCCCGGGGTATTGCCTCCATGTTTATATTGCAGGCACTTGCAACTCTCCACAGATGAGTTCAATTTCAAAGTAAACGAGAATCAACTGCTTTAAATTTAATTATTTCTAACAACTTCTAAAAGATGCCAATAATATTGTTTGGGCCATTTCAGGATTTCTGTGTGGAATAAGCTAAGATTTAGTAGTTTCTTGAGCTTTTTTTGTTTTGTTCCACTGCAAACCAAAGAAATACATATGTGGATACCAAAACATTTTTTAAATTTCAACAATTTTCTGGAAGAAATGGTGCATTATTTTATAAAGGTGCAAGAGTGCCAATATTTTTGACCACGACTGTACATATATACATATATATGCATATATTTATGAATATATATATATATACGTGTATATATTTATGAATATATATATATATACGTGTATATATTTATGCATATATATATTTATGTATATATATATTTATGTATATATATATATATTTATGTATATATATATATATATTTATTTATGTATATATATATATATATATATATATATATATATATATTTATGTATATATTTATGTATATATTTATGTATATATTTATGTATATATATATATATATTTATGTATATATATATATATATATATATTTATGTATATATTTATGTATGTATATATATTTATGTGTGTATATATATATATATATATATATATATATATATATATATATATATATATATATAATTTATGTGTATATATAATTATGTGTATATATAATTTGTGTATATATATTTATGTGTATATATATTTATGTGTATATATATTTATGTGTATATATATTTATGTGTATATATATTTATGTGTATATATATATTTATGTGTATATATATATATATATATTTATGTGTATATATATATATATATATATTTATGTGTATATATATATATATATTTATGTGTATATATATTTATGTACATATATGTATATATATTTATGTGTATATATATATATATATATATTTATGTGTATATATATATATATATATTTATGTGTATATATATATTTATGTGTATATATATATATATTTATGTATGTATATTTATGTATATATGTATATTTATGTATGTATATTTATTTATGTACATATAGCCTGGCGTTGGCTTAGCGGTTAGGGTGCCGGCTTGGGATCCTAGGATGCTGGGTTCGAATCCCGATCGATCGCTGAATTAACGCCAAGGAGGTTGACTCAGCCTGTCATCCTTCTGAGGTCGGCAAATTGAGTACCAGCTTGCTGGGATGAATGATCACGGTGTGTACCCCGATTCAGAATAGGCACACCGTATCCCTGCACATCGTAAGAGCGTGACCAAGGGTTCGCGCCAGGAAGGGCATCCGGCCATAAAAACATTGCCTCAAACAGGGAACCATGATTGTCATGGGGTCCGCAAGGCTAACCCCCGCTCTCGCGGGGAAAAATGGCCTTAAAACGATCATTCATTCATTCATTCATTCATTCATATATATATATATATATATATTTATGTATATATATATATTTATGTATATACAGTGAAACCTTGACTTACGAGTTTAATTCGTTCTGTGACCGAGCTCGTAACTCAATTTGCTCGTTTCTCAAATTAAATTTCCCCATTAAAATGCATTGAAATGCTATTAATCCGTTCCAGCCCCCCAAAAACCACACCAATTTTTTTTTAAATATACAGTATATATAAAAATATCTCGCGCTTTATATTTCACCTGTATGCAGCATACAAGTTGGCAGGATGGCCTGGACTGGAGGTACGCACACTTGACTCTAAAGTCTAAACTGTCCAGCCTGGGTTTGAATCCCGACCCAGCTATAACCTGTCATGGGTGAATCACAGGCAGGGTGATTCATCAATGTGTGTACCGCTAAACTGGGCACCCCGTTTGCGTCCCATTAGTTGTTGGATGTTAAGGATCTCACCGTGTTTTCCACAAAGAGAAGGCGAGCTATCGCCGGCACTCTGAACAAGTTGTGGCCTGGCATGCTCTTCTCCTCTGCTGTTATATACGTCCTCCTCGGCACCTCGCTCATGTTTTTCGACGATTGCGTGTTTTATATCCAAGCACAAGTTTTATATAAAACACGACGATTGCGTGTTTTATATCCACAACTTGTGGCCTGGCATGCTCTTCTCCTCTGCCGTTATATACGTCCTCCTCGACACCTCGCTCATGTTTTTCGACGATTGCGTATTTTATATCCAAGCACATCATCCTCTTCTTCTTCTCAGTACCGTGTTTTCCACAAAGAGAAGGCGAGCTATCGCCGGCACTCTGAACAAGTTGTGGCCTGGCATGCTCTTCTCCTCTGCCGTTATATACGTCCTCCTCAACACCTCTCTCATGTTTTTCGACGATTGCGTGTTTTATATCCAAGCACATCATCCTCTTCTTCTTCTCAGTACCGTGTTTTCCACAAAGAGAAGGCGAGCTATCGCCGGCACTCTGAACAATTTGACGGCAGAGATACTGTACGTGCACGTCAAGATAACCACGTGACCGGAACCCACCTGGCGGCGTAAACTCAAAATAAAGAAACATGCGAAAACAAAAATGCAGCGCTATACGACAGAGATACTGTACGTGCACGTCAAGATAACCACGTGACCGGAACCCACCTGGCGGCGTAAACTCAAAATAAAGAAACATGCGAAAACAAAAATGCAGCGATATACGACAGATACTGTACTTTCACGGAAAGATAACCACGTGACCGGGTGGCGAAAGCTCGTAACTCAAATCTCGGCTCGCATCTCAAAGCAATAAACTGCCCGAGCGACGGCTCGTATCTCGAAAAACTCGTAAGTTGGGGCACTCGTAAGTCAAGGTTCCACTGTATATATATATATATATATATATATATATATATATATATACAGTATATATATATATATATATATATATATATATATATATATATATATATATATATATATATATATATATATATATATATATATATATATATATATATATATATATACTGTATATATTATATGTATATATGTATATATATATTATATGTATATATGTATATATATATATATTATATGTATATATGTATATATATATGTATGTATATATATATATATTATATGTATATATGTATATATATATGTATATATATATATTGTTACAGACGTGGCTTGGATGTTATTTACCGAGCGGTTTTGGTATGACCACGTCTGCACAAGATTATACTCGAACGTTGACTAGTCGCGCTATGCTAGGGCAATGAAGGAAAAGGACACACGGCTGGGTTTCAAATGACACGACTCCAAGGGTTCAGTTCTCAAGACCTCCGGAGGAGATTATATTCGTTACGGAAGGTCAGATTACAGGGACGAGAGGGACAGCAAAGGAAGATAGGCACTTAGACACAACCTTATATTAACCCCAACAGACAGGTAAACGGGACAAGGCTGACTCACACGGGGATTGATGGCAGGAAAGCGGGTATCGATGGCTCCAGGTGCACCTGGGCTCAGGGCAGGATCGACCCGGTCCGGTCCAGAGATGCGGAAGGTTGCACAGCGCTCGAGGTGGCGTCTTTTCGTCTCAAGCTGGGGGCGCATCTCTCGTCACATCCGGCGCGGGGCCGCGTATATCCGGCGGGGAATGACACGCCCTCGGCCCGTTAGCTCCGCCTCGTGGAATCGGCACGTTGCTTCTCATTGGGTGCGTGCGGGGGGGGTTACCGGCTCCGCCCCTGACGAGGAGCTGACAAGGAGCCCCTTCGTGGTAACCCCGTGGAGCGCATGGTCCGGAGCGTCGTTGTTGTTGTAATTGTTGTTGATGGCGGCTAACCGAGCCGGTGGGAGGACGCACACTCCCCCCCGCGCAGCGCCGTGCCCCTCTGTTGTTGTAGACGGGGAAGAAGATGGGAGGAGGTATGGGAAAGGTCCTAAACTCACTACTGGTGCCATATAATCACATTCTGGTGCAACGAAGAGTCATAATTAATGGAAACGAGGCCTTAACTGACATAGACTAAGAATAAGTAGCAAGATGTCCGAAAGTGGTCTACGTGTGGTGCGGTGGACCTGGGCACGACATTTAATGGGGGAAAAAGGGGAAGGTCGGTTCTACAGAGTGTTGTTTACAGACAATGGGACTAGGGAATGGGGGATTGGGGATAGTTGGGGAGTATTGGGGAAATAGGGGGAATATTTACAAGCGGATATGGAGGCCAAATTCCATATTCGCAACATTGCACCTTTCTCTACCCTCGGGGCGTCCCGACCCGATAAATTTTTACCTACTTTAGTGTGGCACGCAATGTAGTTCCCTCTACTATTAACTCTACCCTGAGTGCGACAGTTTTACAGATATTCACAAATGAGTAAATATGTCCCCCTGCGACGTTGCACCCTTCTCCTCACAGAAACACACCCACAGGATAACCGAATCCGGAAAGAATTCGCAAACTAAACATACAGCCGGTAGGGAGCATTATTTACACAAGACTACGCTGATATTTACACTACGATCCAGGACCTGTTTTTGGAGGAACACATGCAGATGTTATGCACAGAGAGAGCACGCTTGCCAGCATCGATACACCAACCCACGAGTGCTCTGTGGCCTACGGCCTTTAATAACGTGCAGAGCACCCTTTCCAAGCATCAAGCACCACCCCATCACACAGTGAGCACCATCCGGTGCACCAATAAAGTGTTTATTAATCATTGTGTGGTGTCGCAGCCGGCCGATGTTCTGCCGCTGGTCTTGCCTTCGTGTGGTGCACTTGGTGTTCTTGCCTCTTTCAAAAAATAAAGAAAGGCGCCAACCGCGTCCATTTCTGTATTGTGGCCGTCAGGGGCCAACTAAAAGTGGTTCACCTTGTATGGCATAGGTGCCACGTTGACCCATAGGTCCTTCCACAGGTGGTGCTTGGCCGCAAAAGAACTGCGGTCCATTGTGGGTGGCCACAAACATTGCGGTCCATATGGTGTATCGATCCAAGCAGCAAGCAGCGAAAGTGCAGGCCCACAACTGCGAAGCCAGCACCTCTCTCTCCTCTCTCTCTACCCCAAAGCCAGATCCTCGGAGGTGGGAGACAAAGAAGCAGACAAGTGAGTAAGGTGGTAAGGGCGCAAAAGTGCACGCAATACAAGATGATGCACACTGGGGGCGCATGGGAACCAGGTGAGACAGTTACGTTCCTATCGTACGCCCCCCCCCCCCACCAGGTAACCTACATGGCCCCTCCCTTACCCCTTACTGTATCCACAAAACACAACACTACCCATAAACATCTACTTTACAAATCAACAAACATCCCTACTGTCTTCCCCGTTCCTCCCATAAACCAAATTCGTCTTCTCTCCCTCCTAACCAATCAAATTTGCCATTTTCAACTCTCATCAAAATTTGCCATTTTCAACTCAACATCAAAATTTGCCATCACCAATTCATCATCAGTCCCTCCTAAGGAGGGGGAGATATCAGTCCCTCCTAAGGAGGGGGAGATGGAATCACCCCAATGTCTCATCCACGTCGTGATGCGTCTCACAAATCCAACAGCAATCTCATTTCCTGCAACAAAACAAAGAAAACACAGGTGTGGAGTCATCATCATCACCACAGGTAAGTGGCTGCGTATGGTGCGACAGGTTCATCAATCCTAACTATTTCCTAAATGACTTTGACAACTTTACACTACCCGGGGTCTTTCTCCGGCCAAACCATTGGCCCTCTTACACTATGGGTTCTAAAAACCAATTCCCATTGGCCAAACTGTGGTGCTCTTCAATTTGGGGTCTCACTCCCCCGATTCATCTCCCGGTGCCCTCGCACAATTTCTGGGCTGTGGCGTGTACCTCTCCCAGTGGGTCTACCCACCTGCACACCTCCACCACTGCAGTTGCCTCCGAGCTTACCTGCTCCTCACCCTAACCTAACTACCTGGGGAAGGCCCTCTCGCACTCTCCCCACTCGGTGCCCTCTCTGGCACTGGGCTACCCGGGTCCATCCTCCGGATCCTCGGGCCCCATCCACAACTCTACCGGCTCCCAGAGCCCACCTGCGGCCTCACCTGGCCGACATCCTCACAGTGGTGGAGTGCCCAACCAACTACACACACTAACAGGCTACACGCCCAGCCATTTCCACAACACTAATGCACCCATCCACAACACCATTCTGCAACCGCACCACAAATGCCAATATCCAACCACAATTTACCTATACCCTCTACCTAACACTTACACTACCCGCCCCGGGTACTCGTGAAAGGGGTCCACTCTTCCCCATCCACACCTTCGCACCATGCACACCACTCCGTACCACTTACTCCAACTCTCTCCACACACCTGTACTTGCACACCTGTGCTCTCACACCTGGTGCCACCTGCACCCTTCTCTCCCCAAGCGCATTCGCGCTGATCCACAGACTCACTACTCATACACTGCTCCACACACCTGTCCAGTTGCACACCTGTGCAATCACACCTGTTCAATTCTCACAAACACGGCATCATCTCAGCTAACTCCTCCCTTCTGAAACTTGCGCTTCCCAGTCGTCCCTTTAAACTATTGCGCTCCCACGTCATTATTATCCACACTAAACTACCTGCGTCCCCACTACAGGTATCAGTCACTAACTAAACTTAACGTTACCTACTGTCATCTTCGCTAGATTCCTACACACCATATCCTAACCCACCCGGGCTAGTTTTCACTGCCATACACCCCATAAACTATTGCTCCTTTGCCCCCATTGGGAAGGGTGGCAGGGATGCCACTCTTACCCACCGGGCACATTGCTCCTCAATCCCCCAGTCCTCTGGCACTAATAAGCCCCCCTTATTCAGAGGTACTGGGTCCCGCCTCGGCATCTAAAGCCGAGGCAATCCACGGGGGCGCCTGCTCGCCGGTGTAAGGTCTTATCCGGTCGGCGTGGACGATCCGAGGGAGGGCTCGTGGCCCCATTTTGATCTTAATGACCACGTCACAGATTTGCGACAGGACGACTCCTGGGCCTTGCCAGGGGGAGGTGAGTTTTGGGCACCTTCCCTTCCGCCTCCGGGGATTAAAGAACCAAATCTTCATCCCCGGAGCGTATTGACTCCCCTGGCTCCGGTCGTCGTACCTGCGCTTCATCTTTTCCCCCGCCAGATGGAGTTGGCGGCGGGCGAAGGCATGGACTAGCTCCATGCCTTCCTCTAGGTGACATGCGTACCCCTCCCTCGGCGGGTTAACCACTGTGTCTGGCACGGGACCGCATAGCAAGTCGGCGGGAGCCCGTAACTCCCGCCCATACATAAGCAACGCTGGACTGCATGCGGTGGCCCCGTGCTGGCTGGTTCGGTAGGCCATGAGCAAGTAAGGGAGATGTTCGTCCCAGTCATCCTGACGGGTGGCGGTGAACAGTGCCAGTTGTTGGATTAGAGTTCGATTGAATCTTTCCACCATCCCGTCAGATTGAGGTCTTAAAGGCGTTGTTCTGGTTTTCCGAATTGACAGGAGACTGCACACATCTTTTAGCAATTTGCTCTCAAAATTTCGTCCCTGGTCGGTGTGCAACTCCTGTGGAATCCCATGCCAGCACACAAATCCTTCCACGAAGGCCTGCGCTACCACCCCTGCTTCTTGGTTGGGGAGGGCGTAGGCCTCCGGCCACTTGGTGAAATAGTCCATTACAACGAGGATATACTTATTACCTTGGCGGCTGCGGGGCAGCGGTCCTAGAATATCCATAGCCACCCGCTCAAGGGGGGCCCCCACCTGATGTAATCGAAGGGGGGCCCTCATCCTCCGTGCTGGTCCCTTTTTGGCAGAACAGGCGTCGCATCTCCGACACCAGTCCTGTATGTCGCGCCCCATATTCACCCAATAGAACCTCCGGCGGACCCGAGATATTGTCTTTGTCCTGCCCAAATGGCCGCCGGAGCGGGTACCATGCACCTGTTGCAATATGACGTTCTTGAATTTGTCAGGGACTATCACCAGCCAGGAAGTTCGATCAGAGGGAACCTCCACCCACTTGCGATACAAGATGTTGCCTTTCAATTCCAGGGTCTGCCACTGAGCCCAATATGCCTTTGTTTGTGCCCCGAGGGGGGTGACCTCTTCCCCCTTTGGTCTTTGCCCCAATTTGACCCAATTGAACACTGGCCCCAGGACAGGATCCTCCTGCTGGGCCGTGCTCCATGCCAAAGTTCCGAATTCCTCATCTGCAGTTAGTGGCAAAATTGGCCCTCTCACCCGGGTTGCCCGGACAACGAGGGTCGGGTCCGAATCGCCCAATTGTTCCCTCTCCTCGTGTCTCGCACAAAATTTGCAGTTTTCTCCCAGACAAGGACGCCGAGAGAGTGCGTCCGCATTACCATGGGCCTTCCCGGCCCTATGGGCCACATCAAAATCGTACTGCTGCAACTTTTCCAACCACCTTGCAATTTGGCCCTCCGGTTCCTTGAACCGAAGGAGCCATTGCAAGGAGGAATGGTCAGTTCTAACCAAAAATTTCCGCCCGTACAAGTACGGGTGGAAATGGTTCATGGCAGCCAGCATAGCCAATAACTCTTTGCGAGTGACGCAATAATTTCTCTCGGGCCTACTTAAGGCCCGACTATAATAACCAATCACTCTCTCCACGCCCTCCTGTGTCTGAGACAAAACTGCGCCCAATCCTTCCTGGCTCGCATCCGTGTCCAGGGTAAATGTCCCGTCACTAGTGGGGTAAGCTAGAAGGGGTGCGGATGTTAGACACCCCTTCAATTTTTGGAAGGCCTCGTGGCACTCCCATGTCCAATTAAATCGCGTCCCCTTCTCCGTAAGCCGGTGGAGGGGACGGGCCAACTCCGCAAATTTCGCCACGAAGCGCCGGTAGTAGGAGCAGAGTCCCAAAAATCCCCGCACCTCTTTGATGGTACGTGGTGCGGGCCACTCCTCTACCGCTTTAATTTTGTCTGGGTCCGTTTTTACCCCCTCGCGGCCAATCACGTGACCTAGATAGGCCACCTCTCTTGCAAACAAAGTGCATTTACTCGGGTTCAGCTTCAACCCTGCCTGTCTGAGGCACCCGAACACCTGGTCCAAATTAGCTACTGCCTGGGGGAACGTTTGGGCATGTACCAGGACGTCATCCAGGTACACCAGGCATGACTGCCATGGCATGCCGCCTAGTACATGCTCCATCAATCTTTCAAAGGTGGCGGGGGCGTTACACAAACCAAACGGCATCACAGTAAACTGATACAGTCCCTTACCTGTGGAAAATGCCGTTTTCTCCTTCCCTGCCCTATCCATCTCCACCTGCCAATACCCACTCTTGAGGTCCAAAGTTGTGAACCAATTTGAGCCCGCAACGGCATCGAGGGTGTCATCAATCCTTGGCAGGGGATATGAGTCCTTGAGTGTCACGTTGTTTAGCTGGCGATAGTCCACGCAGAACCGCGTGGTCCCATCCTTCTTTTTGACCAGCACAACAGGTGACATCCAAGGACTTCCCGAGGGCTCGATCACACCTGCGTCGAGCATTTTTTCAACCTGCTCGTCAGCTTCCGCCCTCTTGCTCCAAGGGAGCCGTCGGGCGGCCTGACGAATAGGCCGGGCCTCACCGGTGTGGATCTGATGTTTCACCAGGCCCGTACGTCCAATATCCTCGGTGGACAGGGAGAAGAGGTCCAAATGGGACCCAACCAGTTTGTGTAAGGCCTCCCTCTGGGTACCTCCCAA
>NC_136262.1:214103893-214106393 GCF_964187855.1 Myxine glutinosa | reverse complement strand
GGCGGAGAAATTTAATAATCAATTGGGCATACGGAGCGCGATATCGCGTCTTCGTCAAATTTAAATTGTGTTTTTGGAATTGAAATAAATACGCACGCGGGGAACGACCTTCCGAAAAGCGGATGTCGGAGGTCGACGAAATGGAGGTGCGTAGCGAGGCCTCCGTCAGCGTTGGGAGTGAGCCGGAAATAGGGGAATTAGATGCAGAGGTGAGCCTTGGAACCTCCCTCGTCCCGAGCACCAACTTATGCCCCTCCCCTACCGGGGAGTCGGGAACAAGTGGGACGGCCCCGATAGATCTCCAGACCATAGTAAATTTAATAAATGCTCAGAGGGCCGAGGGTGAGCGAGCCAGGCGGGAATTGAATGACAAAATTGAAGGAATGGAAAGAAAAATGGAGTCCCAAGGGAAGGAATGTAGGGAAGGAATGAAGGGAATGAGTGATCGATTGGAGGAACAAATTGAAGGGATGGAAAATAAAATGGAGTCCCAGGGGAAGGAATGGAGGAATGAAATAAAGGAAAGGAATGAACAATTGGAAGGAAAAATTGGGGAAATGGCACAGCAGCTGGGGGAACGAATTGATGGCATAGAAGGGAGAGTGCAAAACCAAATTACGGACAGACTGGGGAAATTTGAGGGTAAAGTAGAAATACAAATGGGGGAGATGGAAAAAGCCATAGGGGTGGAAATTGAATTGAAACGGGAAGAATTAATGTCAAAAATAGAGGAGGGCGTGACCCAGGCTGTCCAAATGGGGGAAAAGTTGGAGGGTCAGATTGGTGCCACAAATGCTCGAATTGATAAAGCAAATGGGGACCTGGAAGGCTATCGGGGCCGGGTGGATGCCAGAATGCTACAGCAGAGTGAGGAATGGGGACTGCTCAACCGACAAGGGGGCAAATTGGCCGAGGAGGTGAGGGGGTTGGAAACCCGCATAAAAGAGCAGGAGCAAGGGTTAATTGAGAAAGGCCTGTGGGGGCCACTAATGGAGAATGAAAGGGTGAGTGATTTTATGCAGGAGCGACTGGAGATCTGGGACAATACCATCAAGAAGGAGGTTGGTCGGGTTCAAGAGAGCCTGAAGGAAGAGGTGAGTAGGTCGGTTAAACATCTTCAGGACCAGATTAAAGTGACCCAGGAGACCCTCACCACGAGCCACATTTGGACACCAGAGGCTCCGAAACGGAATACCCAGTTGGGGGGGTGTTTTGGCCCCGGACTGGATTTGGACAGAGAGGAATCGGGGAATAGAGTCTCTGGAAAAACAATCCCCCTCGTACATTTTGACGGATCAGGGAGCCTCGAGGCTTTCCTGACACAATTTGAGTGCGTGTCTCAGCTCAATGGTTGGGGAGAGCGGGAGCGCATGGGGAATCTGGTGGCGACACTGCGAGGGTCAGCCGCCGACGTGTTAAACGTAGTCCCAGAGGGAATATTGACCAGCAAGGCCATTTGTGAGGCCTTGAATAACAGGTACGGGACAGGCGCAAGGTGCGACCTGGTCAGGGCACAGCTGCTGCATCGCAGGCAAAAGCCTAATGAGACGTTGCAGGAGCTGGCCCAGGATATATACCAATCTGTGAGGATAGCATACAGGGACCTACCAGCACAGGCGTGGGACAAGCTGGCGATAGAAAAATTTATGGCGGCTCTCCCTGATCCTGAGGTCCGGACGTTGGTGGAGTTACAGGACCCACCCACGGTGCACCGGGCAGCGGAATGCGCGGCGAGACTGACCTTTTTGAGAAGGTCGAACCGCGCATCGGAGAGGGCACCTGTGACGGTACGGCAGGCCGAGGTGCGGGATCGGGAAAAGCCAGAGGATGACATCGGGCGAATGTTAAGGGGAATCAGCCGCCAGCTGACAAATTTAATGGGGGGACAAATTGCAGGGAGCGAGTCACGACAGGGTGGTCCAGGTTGGCCATCGGGACGGCCTGATTTTTATCGGGCTGGGCCGGGAGAAAGGGGGGCTCCGCCTGGCTACCAGAGGGGTCCGTTCTTGGGGACTTGTTTTAGATGTGGGAGAAGAGGGCACAGTCAGAGGAATTGTCGGCAACCATATGGGCCCCCACCTCCTGACAGGCTTCGCAGTCCAGAAAGGAGGGGGCCCCCAGTAGGTCCACAGGTGCCAGACAGAGGGCCACCACCTCCGCCTGGGCCAATAGCGGTAGAGTGTGCGGGAAACTAGAACGAGCCGAGCATACGGGGCCATGCTCGGCTGGCAAGTGTGTGGAGAAGCGCCCTCCTTTGGTGGAAGTAGTGAATTGCGGACAAATTGGCACAGGTAATCTAAGGGTTAGATGCAAAATTGAGGGAGAATTTTGTGAGGCTGTGGTGGACACTGGAGCCAGTGACACCATTATCAATCCGGGTGTGCTAGACCAGAGTGTTGGAGGCTGGGACAAAATTGATAGGGTAGAAGGACACAGCCTTCAACTGGCTACGGGGGCAACGGCACCAATATTGGGACGCGGAGTGGTGAGGATGGAGTTG